>NW_027314842.1:0-218663 GCF_023375885.2 Dermacentor andersoni | reverse complement strand
ACACACGCGAGACAGATATCGGCATGCTTAGCACGTCGTTTGGTAGAAATCCACGTGGGGCGTTCTGCCAAAAGCACCATTTGCATGCACATCTTGTGGTTTTGCAGAAAACTTCATCCGCGTCTACCAAAAGATGCATGTGCATGCTTAAAACGCGTTTTCGCACAAATCCGTGCGTGGGGTGCTAAAAAGAGCAGCATCGGCATGCTTAGCACGTCGTTTGGTAGAAATCCACGTGCGCGTTCTGCCAAAAGCACCATTTGCATGCACATCTTGTGGTTTTGCAGAAAACTTCATCCGCGTCTACCAAAAGATGCATGTGCATGCTTAAAACGCGTTTTCGCACAAATCCGTGCGCGGGTGCTAAAAAGAGCAGCATCGGCATGCTTAGCACGTCGTTTGGTAGAAATCCACGTGCGCGTTCTGCCAAAAGCACCATTTGCATGCACATCTTGTGGTTTTGCAGAAAACTTCATCCGCGTCTACCAAAAGATGCATGTGCATGCTTAAAACGCGTTTTCGCACAAATGCGTGCGCGGGGTGCTAAAAAGAGCGGCATCGGGCATGCTTAGCACGTCGTTTGGTAGAAATCCACGTGCGCGTTCTGCAAAAAAAGCACCATTTGCATGCACATCTTGTGGTTTTGCAGAAAACTTCGTCCGCGTCTACCAAAAGATGCATGTGCATGCTTAAAACACGTTTTCGCACAAATCCGTGCGCGGGTGCTAAAAAGAGCAGCATCGGCATGCTTAGCACGTCGTTTGGTAGAAATCCACGTGCGCGTTCTGCAAAAAGCACCATTTGCATGCACATCTTGTGGTTTTGCAGAAAACTTCATCCGCGTCTACCAAAAGATGCATGTGCATGCTTAAAACGCGTTTTTCGCACAAATGCGTGCGCGGGTGCTAAAAAGAGTAGCATCGGCATGCTTAGCACGTCGTTTGGTAGAAATCCACGTGCGCGTTCTGCAAAAAGCACATTTGCATGCACATCTTGTGGTTTTGCAGAAAACTTCATCCGCGTCTACCAAAAGATGCATGTGCATGCTTAAAACGCGGTTTTCGCACAAATGCGCGCGCGGGTGCTAAAAAGAGCAGCATCGGCATGCTTAGCACGTCGTTTGGTAGAAATCCACGTGCGCGTTCTGCCAAAAGCACCATTTGCATGCACATCTTGTGGTTTTGCAGAAAACTTCATCCGCGTCTACCAAAAGATGCATGTGCATGCTTAAAACGGCGTTTTCGCACAAATCCTGCGCGGGTGCTAAAAAGAGCAGCATCGGCATGCTTAGCACGTCGTTTGGTAGAAATCCACGTGCGCGTTCTGCCAAAAGCACCATTTGCATGCACATCTTGTGGTTTTGCAGAAATACTTCATCCGCGTCTACCAAAAGATGCATGTGCATGCTTAAAAAGCGTTTTCGCACAAATGCGTGCGCGGGTGCTAAAAAGAGCAGCATCGGGCATGCTTAGCACGTCGTTTGGTAGAAATCCACGTGCGCGTTCTGCAAAAAGCACCATTTGCATGCACATATTGTGGTTTTGCAGAAAACTTCATCCGCGTCTACCAAAAGATGCATGTACATGCTTAAGACGCGTTTTCGCACAAATCCGTGCGTGGGTGCTAAAAAGAGGCAGCATCGGCATGCTTAGCACGTCGTTTGGTAGAAATCCACGTGCGCGTTCTGCCAAAAGCACCATTTGCATGCACATCTTGTGGTTTTGCAGAAAACTTCATCCGCGTCTACCAAAAGATGCATGTGCATGCTTAAAACGCGGTTTTCGCACAAATCCGTGCGCGGGTGCTAAAAAGAGCAGCATCGGCATGCTTAGCACGTCGTTTGGTAGAAAATCCACATGCGCGTTCTGCCAAAAGCACCATTTGCATGCACATCTCGTGGTTTTGCAGAAAACTTCATCCGCGTCTACCAAAAGATGCATGTGCATGCTTAAAACGCGTTTTCGCACAAATCCGTGTGCGGGTGCTAAAAGAGCAGCATCGACATGCTTAGCACGTCGTTTGGTAGAAATCCACGTGCGCGTTCTGCCAAAAGCACCATTTGCATGCACATCTTGTGGTTTTGCAGAAAACTTCATCCGCGTCTACCAAAAGATGCATGTGCATGCTTAAAACGCGTTTTCGCACAAATCCGTGTGCGGGTGCTAAAAAGAGCAGCATCGGCATGCTTAGCACGTCGTTTGTAGAAATCCACGTGCGCGTTCTGCCAAAAGCACCATTTGCGATGCACATCTTGTGGTTTTGCAGAAAACTTCATCCGCGTCTACCAAAAGATGCATGTGCATGCTTAAAACGCGTTTTCGCACAAATCCGTGTGCGGGTGCTAAAAAGAGCAGCATCGGCATGCTTAGCACGTCGTTTGGGTAGAAATCCACGTGCGCGTTCTGCCAAAAGCACCATTTGCATGCACATCTTGTGGTTTTGCAGAAAACTTCATCCGCGTCTACCAAAAGATGCATGTGCATGCTTAAAACGCGTTTTCGCACAAATGCGTGCGCGGGTGCTAAAAAGAGCAGCATCGGCATGCTTAGCGCGTCGTTTGTAGAAATCCACGTGCGCGTTCTGCCAAAAGCACCATTTGCATGCACATCTTGTGGTTTTGCAGAAAACTTCATCCGCGTCTACCAAAAGATGCATGTGCATGCTTAAAACGCGTTTTCGCACAAATCCGTGCGTGGGTGCTAAAAAGAGCAGCATCGGCATGCTTAGCGCGTCGTTTGGTAGAAAATCCACGTGCGCGTTCTGCCAAAAGCACCATTTGCATGCACATCTTGTGGTTTTGCAGAAAACTTCATCCGCGTCTACCAAAAGATGCATGTGCATGCTTAAAACGCGTTTTCGCACAAATCCGTGCGCGGGTGCTAAAAAGAGCAGCATCGGCATGCTTAGCACGTCGTTTGGTAGAAATCCACGTGCGCGTTCTGCCAAAAGCACCATTTGCATGCACATCTTGTGGTTTTGCAGAAAACTTCATCCGCGTCTACCAAAAGATGCATGTGCATGCTTAAAACGCGTTTTCGCACAAATCCGTGCGCGGGTGCTAAAAAGAGCAGCATCGCATGCTTAGCACGTCGTTTGGTAGAAATCGACGTGCGCGTTCTGCCAAAAGCACCATTTGCATGCACATCTTGTGGTTTTGCAGAAAACTTCATCCGCGTCTACCAAAAGATGCAATGTGCATGCTTAAAACGCGTTTTCGCACAAATCCGTGCGCGGGGTGCTAAAAAGAGCAGCATCGGCATGCTTAGCACGTCGTTTGGTAGAAATCCACGTGCGCGTTCTGCAAAAAGCACCATTTGCATGCACATCTTGTGGTTTTGCAGAAAACTTCATCCGCGTCTACCAAAAGATGCATGTGCATGCTTAAAACGCGTTTTTCGCACAAATCCGTGCGCGGTGCTAAAAAGAGCAGCATCGGCATGCTTAGCACGTCGTTTGGTAGAAATCCACGTGCGCGTTCTGCCAAAAGCACCATTTGCATGCACATCTTGTGGTTTTGCAGAAAAACTTCATCCGCGTCTACCAAAAGATGCATGTGCATGCTTAAAACGCGTTTTTCGCACAAATCCGTGCGTGGGTGCTAAAAAGAGCAGCATCGGCATGCTTAGCGCGTCGTTTGGTAGAAATCCACGTGCGCGTTCTGCAAAAAGCACCATTTGCATGCACATCTTGTGGTTTTGCAGAAAAACTTCATCCGCGTCTACCAAAAGATGCATGTGCATGCTTAAAACGCGTTTTCGCACAAATCCGTGCGCGGGTGCTAAAAAGAGCAGCATCGGCATGCTTAGCACGTCGTTTGGTAGAAATCCACGTGCGCGTTCTGCCAAAAGCACCATTTGCATGCACATCTTGTGGTTTTGCAGAAAACTTCATCCGCGTCTACCAAAAGATGCCATGTGCATGCTTAAAACGCGTTTTCGCACAAATCCGTGCGCGGGTGCTAAAAAGAGCAGCATCGGCATGCTTAGCACGTCGTTTGGTAGAAATCCACGTGCGCGTTCTGCAAAAAGCACCATTTTGCATGCACATCTTGTGGTTTTGCAGAAAACTTCATCCGCGTCTACCAAAAGATACATGTGCATGCTTAAAACGCGTTTTCGCACAAATGCGTGCGCGGGTGCTAAAAAGAGCAGCATCGGCATGCTTAGCACGTCGTTTGGTAGAAATCCACGTGCGCGTTCTGCCAAAAGCACCATTTGCATGCACAATCTTGTGGTTTTGGCAGAAAACTTCATCCGCGTCTACCAAAAGATGCATGTGCATGCTTAAAACGCGTTTTCGCACAAATGCGTGCGCGGGTGCTAAAAAGAGCAGCATCGGCATGCTTAGCACGTCGTTTTGGTAGAAATCCACGTGCGCGTTCTGCCAAAAGCACCATTTGCATGCACATCTTGTGGTTTTGCAGAAAACTTCATCCGCGTCTACCAAAAGATGCATGTGCATGCTTAAAACGCGTTTTCGCCACAAATGCGTGCGCGGGTGCTAAAAAGAGCAGCATCGGCATGCTTAGCACGTCGTTTGGTAGAAATCCACGTGCGCGTTCTGCCAAAAGCACCATTTGCATGCACATCTTGTGGTTTTGCAGAAAACTTCATCCGCGTCTACCAAAAGATGCATGTGCATGCTTAAAACGCGTTTTCGCACAAATCCGTGCGCGGGTGCTAAAAAGAGCAGCATCGGCATGCTTAGCACGTCGTTTGGTAGAAATCCACGTGCGCGTTCTGCCAAAAGCACCATTTGCATGCATATCTTGTGGTTTTGCAGAAAACTTCATCCGCGTCTACCAAAAGATGCATGTGCATGCTTAAAACGCGTTTTCGCACAAATGCGGTGCGCGGGTGCTAAAAAGAGCAGCATCGGCATGCTTAGCACGTCGTTTGGTAGAAATCCACGTGCGCGTTCTGCCAAAAGCACCATTTGCATGCACATCTTGTGGTTTTGCAGAAAACTTCATCCGCGTCTACCAAAAGATGCATGTGCATGCTTAAAACGCGTTTTCGCACAAATCCGTGCGCGGGTGCTAAAAAGAGCAGCATCGGCAAGCTTAGCACGTCGTTTGGTAGAAATCCACGTGCGCGTTCTGCAAAAAGCACCATTTGCATGCACATCTTGTGGTTTTGCAGAAAACTTCATCCGCGTCTACCAAAGATGCATGTGCATGCTTAAAACGCGTTTTCGCACAAATGCGTGCGCGGGTGCTAAAAAGAGCAGCATCGGCATGCTTAGCACGTCGTTTGGTAGAAATCCACGTGCGCGTTCTGCCAAAAGCACCATTTGCATGCACATCTTGTGGTTTTGCAGAAAACTTCATCCGCGTCTACCAAAAGATGCATGTGCATGCTTAAAACGCGTTTGCGCACAAATCCGTGCGCGGGTGCTAAAAAGAGCAGCATCGGGCATGCTTAGCACGTCGTTGGTAGAAATCCACGTGCGCGTTCTGCCAAAAGCACCATTTGCATGCACATCTTGTGGTTTTGCAGAAAACTTCATCCGCGTCTACCAAAAGATGCATGTGCATGCTTAAAACGCGTTTTCGCACAAATGCGTGCGCGGGTGCTAAAAAGAGCAGCATCGGCATGCTTAGCACGTCGTTTGGTAGAAATCCACGTGCGCGTTCTGCCAAAAGCACCATTTGCATGCACATCTTGTGGTTTTGCAGAAAACTTCATCCGCGTCTACCAAAAGATGCATGTGCATGCTTAAAACGCGTTTTCGCACAAATCCGTGCGCGGGTGCTAAAAAGAGCAGCATCGGCATGCTTAGCACGTCGTTTGGTAGAAATCCACGTGCGCGTTCTGCCAAAAGCACCATTTGCATGCACATCTTGTGGTTTTGCAGAAAACTTCATCCGCGTCTACCAAAAGATGCATGTGCATGCTTAAAACGCGTTTTCGCACAAATCCGTGCGCGGGTGCTAAAAAGAGCAGCATCGGCATGCTTAGCACGTCGTTTGGTAGAAATCCACGTGCGCGTTCTGCCAAAAGCACCATTTGCATGCACATCTTGTGGTTTTGCAGAAAAGTTCATCCGCGTCTACCAGAAGATGCATGTGCATGCTTAAAACGCGTTTTCGCACAAATCCGTGCGCGGGGTGCTAAAAAGAGCAGCATCGGCATGCTTAGCACGTCGTTTGGTAGAAATCCAGGTGCGCGTTCTGCCAAAAGCACCATTTGCATGCACATCTTGTGGTTTTGCTGAAAACTTCATCCGCGTCTACCAAAAGATGCATGTGCATGCTTAAAACGCGGTTTTCGCACAAATCCGTGCGCGGGTGCTTAAAAGAGCAGCATCGGCATGCTTAGCACGTCGTTTGGTAGAAATCCACGTGCGCGTTCTGCCAAATGCACCATTTGCATGCACATCTTGTGGTTTTGCAGAAAACTTCATCCGCGTCTACCAAAAGATGCATGTGCATGCTTAAAACGCGTTTTTCGCACAAATCCGTGCGCGGGTGCTAAAAAGAGCAGCATCGGCATGCTTAGCACGTCGTTTGGTAGAAATCCACGTGCGCGTTCTGCCAAAAGCACCATTTGCATGCACATCTTGTGGTTTTGCAGAAAAACTTCATCCGCGTCTACCAAAAGATGCATGTGAATGCTTAAAACGCGTTTTCGCACAAATCCGTGCGCGGGTGCTAAAAAGAGCAGCATCGGCATGCTTAGCACGTCGTTTGGTAGAAATCCACGTGCGCGTTCTGCCAAAAGCACCATTTGCATGCACATCTTCTGGTTTTGCAGAAAACTTCATCCGCGTCTACAAAAGATGCATGTGCATGCTTAAAACTTGTTTTCGCACAAATCCGTGCGCGGGTGCTAAAAAGAGCAGCATCGGCATGCTTAGCACGTCGTTTGGTAGAAATCCACGTGCGCGTTCTGCCAAAAGCACCATTTGCATGCACATCTTGTGGTTTTGCAGAAAACTTCATCCGCGTCTACCAAAAGATGCATGTGCATGCTTTAAAACGCGTTTTCGCACAAATCCGTGCGCGGGTGCTAAAAAGAGCAGCATCGGCATGCTTAGCAACGTCATCTGGTAGAAATCCACGTGCGCGTTCTGCAAAAAGCACCATTTGCATGCACATCTTGTGGTTTTGCAGAAAACTTCATCCGCGTCTACCAAAAGATGCATGTGCATGCTTAAAACGCGTTTCGCACAAATGCGTGCGCGGGTGCTAAAAAGAGCAGCATCGGCATGCTTAGCACGTCGTTTGGTAGAAATCCACGTGCGCGTTCTGCCAAAAGCACCATTTGCATGCACATCTTGTGGTTTTGCAGAAAACTTCATCCGCGTCTACCAAAAGATGCATGTGCATGCTTAAAACGCGTTTTTCGCACAAATGCGTGCGCGGGTGCTAAAAAGAGCAGCATCGGCATGCTTAGCACGTCGTTTGGTGGAAATCCACGTGCGCGTTCTGCCAAAAGCACCATTTGCATGCACATCTTGTGGTTTTGTAGAAAACTTCATCCGCGGTCTACCAAAAGATGCATGTGCATGCTTAAAACGCGTTTTCGCACAAATCCGTGCGCGGGTGCTAAAAAGAGCAGCATCGGCATGCTTAGCACGTCGTTTGGTAGAAATCCACGTGCACGTTCTGCCAAAAGCACCATTTGCATGCACATCTTGTGGTTTTACAGAAAACTTCATCCGCGTCTACCAAAAGATGCATGTGCATGCTTAAAACGCGTTTTCGCACAAATGCGTGCGCGGGGTGCTAAAAAGAGGCAGCATCCGCATGCTTAGCACGTCGTTTGGTAGAAATCCACGTGCGCGTTCTGCCAAAAGCAGCATTTGCATGCACATCTTGTGGTTTTGCAGAAAACTTCATCCGCGTCTACCAAAAGATGCATGTGCATGCTTAAAACGCGTTTTCGCACAAATCCGTGCGCGGGTGCTAAAAAGAGTAGCATCGGCATGCTTAGCACGTCGTTTGGTAGAAATCCACGTGCGCGTTCTGCCAAAAGCACCATTTGCATGCACATCTTGTGGTTTTGCAGAAAACTTCATCCGCGTCTACCAAAAGATGCATGTGCATGCTTAAAACGCGTTTTCGCACAAATCTGTGCGCGGGTGCTAAAAAGAGCAGCATCGGCATGCTTAGCACGTCGTTTGGTAGAAATCCACGTGCGCGTTCTGCCAAAAGCACCATTTGCATGCACATCTTGTGGTTTTGCAGAAAACTTCATCCGCGTCTACCAAAAATGCATGTGCATGCTTAAAACGCGTTTTCGCACAAATCCGTGCGCGGGTGCTAAAAAGAGCAGCATCGGCATGCTTAGCACGTCGTTTGGTAGAAATCCACGTGCGCGTTCTGCCAAAAGCACCATTTGCATGCACATCTTGTGGTTTTGCAGAAAACTTCATCCGCGTCTACCAAAAGATGCATGTGCATGCTTAAAACGCGTTTTCGCACAAATCCGTGCGCGGGTGCTAAAAAGAGCAGCATCGGCATGCTTAGCACGTCATTTGGTAGAAATCCACGTGCGCGTTCTGCCAAAAGCACCATTTGCATGCACATCTTGTGGTTTTGCAGAAAACTTCATCCGCGTCTACCAAAAGATGCATGTGCATGCTTAAAACGCGTTTTCGCACAAATCCGTGCGCGGGTGCTAAAAAGAGCAGCATCGGCATGCTTAGCACGTCGTTTGGTAGAAATCCACGTGCGCGTTCTGCCAAAAGCACCATTTGCATGCACATCTTCTGGTTTTGCAGAAAACTTCATCCGCGTCTACCAAAAGATGCATGTGCATGCTTAAAACGAATTTTCGCACAAATCCGTGCGCGGGTGCTAAAAAAAGCAGCATCGGCATGCTTAGCACGTCGTTTGGTAGAAATCCACGTGCGCGTTCTGCCAAAAGCACCATTTGCATGCACATCTTGTGGTTTTGCAGAAAACTTCATCCGCGTCTACCAAAAGATGCATGTGCATGCTTAAAACGCGTTTTCGCACAAATCCGTGCGCGGGTGCTAAAAAGAGCAGCATCGGCATGCTTAGCACGTCGTCTGGTAGAAATCGACGTGCGCGTTCTGCAAAAAGCACCATTTGCATGCACATCTTGTGGTTTTGCAGAAAACTTCATCCGCGTCTACCAAAAGATGCATGTGCATGCTTAAAACGCGTTTTCGCACAAATGCGTGCGCGGGTGCTAAAAAGAGCAGCATCGGCATGCTTAGCACGTCGTTTGGTAGAAATCCACGTGCACGTTCTGCCAAAAGCACCATTTGCATGCACATCTTGTGGTTTTGCAGAAAACTTCATCCGCGTCTACCAAAAGATGCATGTGCATGCTTAAAACGCGTTTTCGCACAAATCCGTGCGTGGGTGCTAAAAAGAGCAGCATCGGCATGCTTAGCACGTCGTTTGGTAGAAATCCACGTGCGCGTTCTGCCAAAAGCACCATTTGCATGCACATCTTGTGGTTTTCCAGAAAACTTCATCCGCGTCTACCAAAAGATGCATGTGCATGCTTAAAACGCGTTTTCGCACAAATCCGTGCGCGGGTGCTAAAAAGAGCAGCATCGGCATGCTTAGCACGTCGTTTGGTAGAAATTCACGTGCGCGTTCTGCCAAAAGCACCATTTGCATGCACATCTTGTGGTTTTGCAGAAAACTTCATCCGCGTCTACCAAAAGATGCATGTGCATGCTTAAAACGCGTTTTCGCACAAATCCGTGTGCGGGTGCTAAAAAGAGCAGCATCGGCATGCTTAGCACGTCGTTTGGTAGAAATCCACGTGCGCGTTCTGCCAAAAGCACCATTTGCATGCACATCTTGTGGTTTTGCAGAAAACTTCATCCGCGTCTACCAAAAGATGCATGTGCATGCTTAAAACGCGTTTTCGCACAAATCCGTGCGCGGGTGCTAAAAAGAGCAGCATCGGCATGCTTAGCACGTCGTTTGGTAGAAATTCACGTGCGCGTTCTGCCAAAAGCACCATTTGCATGCACATCTTGTGGTTTTGCAGAAAACTTCATCCGCGTCTACCAAAAGATGCATGTGCATGCTTAAAACGCGTTTTCGCACAAATCCGTGCGCGGGTGCTAAAAAGAGCAGCATCGGCATGCTTAGCAAGTCGTTTGGTAGAAATCCACGTGCGCGTTCTGCCAAAAGCACCATTTGCATGCACATCTTGTGGTTTTGCAGAAAACTTCATCCGCGTCTACCAAAAGATGCATGTGCATGCTTAAAACGCGTTTTCGCACAAATCCGTGCGCGGGTGCTAAAAAGAGCAGCATCGGCATGCTTAGCACGTCGTTTGGTAGAAATCCACGTGCGCGTTCTGCCAAAAGCACCATTTGCATGCACATCTTCTGGTTTTGCAGAAAACTTCATCCGCGTCTACCAAAAGATGCATGTGCATGCTTAAAACGCATTTTCGCACAAATCCGTGCGCGGCTGCTAAAAAGAGCAGCATCGGCATGCTTAGCACGTCGTTTGGTAGAAATCCACGTGCGCGTTCTGCAAAAAGCACCATTTGCATGCACATCTTGTGGTTTTGCAGAAAACTTCATCCGCGTCTACCAAAAGATGCATGTGCATGCTTAAAACGCGTTTTCGCACAAATGCGTGCGCGGGTGCTAAAAAGAGCAGCATCGGCATGCTTAGCACGTCGTTTGGTAGAAATCCACGTGCGCGTTCTGCCAAAAGCACCATTTGCATGCACATCTTGTGGTTTTGCAGAAAACTTCATCCGCGTCTACCAAAAGATGCATGTGCATGCTTAAAACGCATTTTCGCACAAATCCGTGCGCGGGTGCTAAAAAAAGCAGCATCGGCATGCTTAGCACGTCGTTTGGTAGAAATCCACGTGCGCGTTCTGCCAAAAGCACCATTTGCATGCACATCTTGTGGTTTTGCAGAAAACTTCATCCGCGTCTACCAAAAGATGCATGTGCATGCTTAAAACGCGTTTTCGCACAAATCCGTGCGCGGGTGCTAAAAAGAGCAGCATCGGCATGCTTAGCACGTCGTCTGGTAGAAATCCACGTGCGCGTTCTGCAAAAAGCACCATTTGCATGCACATCTTGTGGTTTTGCAGAAAACTTCATCCGCGTCTACCAAGAGGTGCATGTGCATGCTTAAAACGCGTTTTCGCACAAATGCGTGCGCGGGTGCTAAAAAGAGCAGCATCGGCATGCTTAGCACGTCGTTTGGTAGAAATCCACGTGCACGTTCTGCCAAAAGCACCATTTGCATGCACATCTTGTGGTTTTGCAGAAAACTTCATCCGCGTCTACCAAAAGATGCATGTGCATGCTTAAAACGCGTTTTCGCACAAATCCGTGCGTGGGTGCTAAAAAGAGCAGCATCGGCATGCTTAGCACGTCGTTTGGTAGAAATCCACGTGCGCGTTCTGCCAAAAGCACCATTTGCATGCACATCTTGTGGTTTTGCAGAAAACTTCATCCGCGTCTACCAAAAGATGCATGTGCATGCTTAAAACGCGTTTTCGCACAAATCCGTGCGCGGGTGCTAAAAAGAGCAGCATCGGCATGCTTAGCACGTCGTTTGGTAGAAATTCACGTGCGCGTTCTGCCAAAAGCACCATTTGCATGCACATCTTGTGGTTTTGCAGAAAACTTCATCCGCGTCTACCAAAAGATGCATGTGCATGCTTAAAACGCGTTTTCGCACAAATCCGTGTGCGGGTGCTAAAAAGAGCAGCATCGGCATGCTTAGCACGTCGTTTGGTAGAAATCCACGTGCGCGTTCTGCCAAAAGCACCATTTGCATGCACATCTTGTGGTTTTGCAGAAAACTTCATCCGCGTCTACCAAAAGATGCATGTGCATGCTTAAAACGCGTTTTCGCACAAATCCGTGCGCGGGTGCTAAAAAGAGCAGCATCGGCATGCTTAGCACGTCGGTTGGTAGAAATCCACGTGCGCGTTCTGCAAAAAGCACCATTTGCATGCACATGTTGTGGTTTTGCAGAAAACTTCATCCGCGTCTACCAAAAGATGCATGTGCATGCTTAAAACGCGTTTTCGCACAAATGCGTGCGCGGGTGCTAAAAAGAGCAGCATCGGCATGCTTAGCACGTCGTTTGGTAGAAATCCACGTGCGCGTTCTGCCAAAAGCACCATTTGCATGCACATCTTGTGGTTTTGCAGAAAACTTCATCCGCGTCTACCAAAAGATGCATGTGCATGCTTAAAACGCGTTTTCGCACAAATCCGTGCGCGGGTGCTAAAAAAAGCAGCATCGGCATGCTTAGCACGTCGTTTGGTAGAAATCCACGTGCACGTTCTGCCAAAAGCACCATTTGCATGCACATCTTGTGGTTTTGCAGAAAACTTCATCCGCGTCTACCAAAAGATGCATGTGCATGCTTAAAACGCGTTTTCGCACAAGTGCGTGCGCGGGTGCTAAAAAGAGCAGCATCCGCATGCTTAGCACGTCGTTTGGTAGAAATCCACGTGCGCGTTCTGCCAAAAGCAGCATTTGCATGCACATCTTGTGGTTTTGCAGAAAACTTCATCCGCGTCTACCAAAAGATGCATGTGCATGCTTAAAACGCGTTTTCGCACAAATCCGTGCGCGGGTGCTAAAAAGAGTAGCATCGGCATGCTTAGCACGTCGTTTGGTAGATATCCACGTGCGCGTTCTGCCAAAAGCACCATTTGCATGCACATCTTGTGGTTTTGCAGAAAACTTCATCCGCGTCTACCAAAAGATGCATGTGCATGCTTAAAACGCGTTTTCGCACAAATCCGTGCGCGGGTGCTAAAAAGAGCAGCATCGGCATGCTTAGCACATCGTTTGGTAGAAATCCACGTGCGCGTTCTGCCAAAAGCACCATTTGCATGCACATCTTGTGGTTTTGCAGAAAACTTCATCCGCGTCTACCAAAAGATGCATGTGCATGCTTAAAACGCGTTTTCGCACAAATCCGTGCGCGGGTGCTAAAAAGAGCAGCATCGGCATGCTTAGCACGTCGTTTGGTAGAAATCCACGTGCGCGTTCTGCCAAAAGCACCATTTGCATGCACATCTTGTGGTTTTGCAGAAAACTTCATCCGCGTCTACCAAAAGATGCATGTGCATGCTTAAAACGCGTTTTCGCACAAATCCGTGCGCGGGTGCTAAAAAGAGCAGCATCGGCATGCTTAGCACGTCGTTTGGTAGAAATCCACGTGCGCGTTCTGCCAAAAGCACCATTTGCATGCACATCTTGTGGTTTTGCAGAAAACTTCATCCGCGTCTACCAAAAGATGCATGTGCATGCTTAAAACGCGTTTTCGCACAAATCCGTGCGCGGGTGCTAAAAAGAGCAGCATCGGCATGCTTAGCACGTCGTTTGGTAGAAATCCACGTGCGCGTTCTGCCAAAAGCACCATTTGCATGCACATCTTCTGGTTTTGCAGAAAACTTCATCCGCGTCTACCAAAAGATGCATGTGCATGCTTAAAACGCATTTTCGCACAAATCCGTGCGCGGGTGCTAAAAAAAGCAGCATCGGCATGCTTAGCACGTCGTTTGGTAGAAATCCACGTGCGCGTTCTGCCAAAAGGACCATTTGCATGCACATCTTGTGGTTTTGCAGAAAACTTCATCCGCGTCTACCAAAAGATGCATGTGCATGCTTAAAACGCGTTTTCGCACAAATCCGTGCGCGGGTGCTAAAAAGAGCAGCATCGGCATGCTTAGCACGTCGTCTGGTAGAAATCCACGTGCGCGTTCTGCAAAAAGCACCATTTGCATGCACATCTTGTGGTTTTGCAGAAAACTTCATCCGCGTCTACCAAAAGAAGCATGTGCATGCTTAAAACGCGTTTTCGCACAAATGCGTGCGCGGGTGCTAAAACGAGCAGCATCGGCATGCTTAGCACGTCGTTTGGTAGAAATCCACGTGCACGTTCTGCCAAAAGCACCATTTGCATGCACATCTTGTGGTTTTGCAGAAAACTTCATCCGCGTCTACCAAAAGATGCATGTGCATGCTTAAAACGCGTTTTCGCACAAATCCGTGCGTGGGTGCTAAAAAGAGCAGCATCGGCATGCTTAGCACGTCGTTTGGTAGAAATCCACGTGCGCGTTCTGCCAAAAGCACCATTTGCATGCACATCTTGTGGTTTTGCAGAAAACTTCATCCGCGTCTACCAAACGATGCATGTGCATGCTTAAAACGCGTTTTCGCACAAATCCGTGCGCGGGTGCTAAAAAGAGCAGCATCGGCATGCTTAGCACGTCGTTTGGTAGAAATTCACGTGCGCGTTCTGCCAAAAGCACCATTTGCATGCACATCTTGTGGTTTTGCAGAAAACTTCATCCGCGTCTACCAAAAGATGCATGTGCATGCTTAAAACGCGTTTTCGCACAAATCCGTGTGCGGGTGCTAAAAAGAGCAGCATCGGCATGCTTAGCACGTCGTTTGGTAGAAATCCACGTGCGCGTTCTGCCAAAAGCACCATTTGCATGCACATCTTGTGGTTTTGCAGAAAACTTCATCCGCGTCTACCAAAAGATGCATGTGCATGCTTAAAACGCGTTTTCGCACAAATCCGTGCGCGGGTGCTAAAAAGAGCAGCATCGGCATGCTTAGCACGTCGTTTGGTAGAAATCCACGTGCGCGTTCTGCCAAAAGCACCATTTGCATGCACATCTTGTGGTTTTGCAGAAAACTTCATCCGCGTCTACCAAAAGATGCATGTGCATGCTTAAAACGCGTTTTCGCACAAATCCGTGCGCGGGTGCTAAAAAGAGCAGCATCGGCATGCTTAGCACGTCGTTTGGTAGAAATCCACGTGCGCGTTCTGCCAAAAGCACCATTTGCATGCACATCTTGTGGTTTTGCAGAAAACTTCATCCGCGTCTACCAAAAGATGCATGTGCATGCTTAAAACGCGTTTTCGCACAAATCCGTGCGCGGGTGCTAAAAAGAGCAGCATCGGCATGCTTAGCACGTCGTTTGGTAGAAATCCACGTGCGCGTTCTGCCAAAAGCACCATTTGCATGCACATCTTCTGGTTTTGCAGAAAACTTCATCCGCGTCTACCAAAAGATGCATGTGCATGCTTAAAACGCATTTTCGCACAAATCCGTGCGCGGGTGCTAAAAAGAGCAGCATCGGCATGCTTAGCACGTCGTTTGGTAGAAATCCACGTGCGCGTTCTGCCAAAAGCACCATTTGCATGCACATCTTGTGGTTTTGCAGAAAACTTCATCCGCGTCTACCAAAAGATGCATGTGCATGCTTAAAACGCGTTTTCGCACAAATCCGTGCGCGGGTGCTAAAAAGAGCAGCATCGGCATGCTTAGCACGTCGTTTGGTAGAAATCCACGTGCGCGTTCTGCCAAAAGCACCATTTGCATGCACATCTTCTGGTTTTGCAGAAAACTTCATCCGCGTCTACCAAAAGATGCATGTGCATGCTTAAAACGCATTTTCGCACAAATCCGTGCGCGGGTGCTAAAAAGAGCAGCATCGGCATGCTTAGCACGTCGTTTGGTAGAAATCCACGTGCGCGTTCTGCAAAAAGCACCATTTGCATGCACATCTTGTGGTTTTGCAGAAAACTTCATCCGCGTCTACCAAAAGATGCATGTGCATGCTTAAAACGCGTTTTCGCACAAATGCGTGCGCGGGTGCTAAAAAGAGTAGCATCGGCATGCTTAGCACGTCGTTTGGTAGAAATCCACGTGCGCGTTCTGCAAAAAGCACCATTTGCATGCACATCTTGTGGTTTTGCAGAAAACTTCATCCGCGTCTACCAAAAGATGCATGTGCATGCTTAAAACGCGTTTTCGCACAAATCCGTGCGCGGGTGCTAAAAAGAGCAGCATCGGCATGCTTAGCACGTCGTTTGGTAGAAATCCACGTGCGCGTTCTGCCAAAAGCACCATTTGCATGCACATCTTGTGGTTTTGCAGAAAACTTCATCCGCGTCTACCAAAAGATGCATGTGCATGCTTAAAACGCGTTTTCGCACAAATCCCTGCGCGGGTGCTAAAAAGAGCAGCATCGGCATGCTTAGCACGTCGTTTGGTAGAAATCCACGTGCGCGTTCTGCCAAAAGCACCATTTGCATGCACATCTTGTGGTTTTGCAGAAAACTTCATCCGCGTCTACCAAAAGATGCATGTGCATGCTTAAAACGCGTTTTCGCACAAATGCGTGCGCGGGTGCTAAAAAGAGCAGCATCGGCATGCTTAGCACGTCGTTTGGTAGAAATCCACGTGCGCGTTCTGCCAAAAGCACCATTTGCATGCACATCTTGTGGTTTTGCAGAAAACTTCATCCGCGTCTACCAAAAGATGCATGTGCATGCTTAAAACGCGTTTTCGCACAAATCCGTGCGTGGGTGCTAAAAAGAGCAGCATCGGCATGCTTAGCACGTCGTTTGGTAGAAATCCACGTGCGCGTTCTGCCAAAAGCACCATTTGCATGCACATGTTGTGGTTTTGCAGAAAACTTCATCCGCGTCTACCAAAAGATGCATGTGCATGCTTAAAACGCGTTTTCGCACAAATCCCTGCGCGGGTGCTAAAAAGAGCAGCATCGGCATGCTTAGCACGTCGTTTGGTAGAAATCCACGTGCGCGTTCTGCCAAAAGCACCATTTGCATGCACATCTTGTGGTTTTGCAGAAAACTTCATCCGCGTCTACCAAAAGATGCATGTGCATGCTTAAAACGCGTTTTCGCACAAATGCGTGCGCGGGTGCTAAAAAGAGCAGCATCGGCATGCTTAGCACGTCGTTTGGTAGAAATCCACGTGCGCGTTCTGCCAAAAGCACCATTTGCATGCACATCTTGTGGTTTTGCAGAAAACTTCATCCGCGTCTACCAAAAGATGCATGTGCATGCTTAAAACGCGTTTTCGCACAAATCCGTGCGTGGGTGCTAAAAAGAGCAGCATCGGCATGCTTAGCACGTCGTTTGGTAGAAATCCACGTGCGCGTTCTGCCAAAAGCACCATTTGCATGCACATGTTGTGGTTTTGCAGAAAACTTCATCCGCGTCTACCAAAAGATGCATGTGCATGCTTAAAACGCGTTTTCGCACAAATCCGTGCGCGGGTGCTAAAAAGAGCAGCATCGGCATGCTTAGCACGTCGTTTGGTAGAAATCCACGTGCGCGTTCTGCCAAAAGCACCATTTGCATGCACATCTTGGGGTTTTGCAGAAAACTTCATCCGCGTCTACCAAAAGATGCATGTGCATGCTTAAAACGCGTTTTCGCACAAATGCGTGCGCGGGTGCTAAAAAGAGCAGCATCGGCATGCTTAGCACGTCGTTTGGTAGAAATCCACGTGCGCATTCTGCCAAAAGCACCATTTGCATGCACATCTTGTGGTTTTGCAGAAAACTTCATCCGCGTCTACCAAAAGATGCATGTGCATGCTTAAAACGCGTTTTCGCACAAATCCGTGCGTGGGTGCTAAAAAGAGCAGCATCGGCATGCTTAGCACGTCGTTTGGTAGAAATTCACGTGAGCGTTCTGCCAAAAGCACCATTTGCATGCACATCTTGTGGTTTTGCAGAAAACTTCATCCGCGTCTACCAAAAGATGCATGTGCATGCTTAAAACGCGTTTTCGCACAAATCCGAGCGCGGGTGCTAAAAAGAGCAGCATCGGCATGCTTAGCACGTCGTTTGGTAGAAATCCACGTGCGCGTTCTGCCAAAAGCACCATTTGCATGCACATCTTGTGGTTTTGCAGAAAACTTCATCCGCGTCTACCAAAAGATGCATGTGCATGCTTAAAACGCGTTTTCGCACAAATCCGTGCGCGGGTGCTAAAAAGAGCAGCATCGGCATGCTTAGCACGTCGTTTGGTAAAAATCCACGTGCGCGTTCTGCCAAAAGCACCATTTGCATGCACATCTTGTGGTTTTGCAGAAAACTTCATCCGCGTCTACCAAAAGATGCATGTGCATGCTTAAAACGCGTTTTCGCACAAATGCGTGCGCGGGTGCTAAAAAGAGCAGCATCGGCATGCTTAGCACGTCGTTTGGTAGAAATCCACGTGCGCGTTCTGCAAAAAGCACCATTTGCATGCACATCTTGTGGTTTTGCAGAAAACTTCATCCGCATCTACCAAAAGATGCATGTGCATGCTTAAAACGCGTTTTCGCACAAATGCGTGCGCGGGTGCTAAAAAGAGCAGCATCGGCATGCTTAGCACGTCGTTTGGTAGAAATCCACGTGCGCGTTCTGCCAAAAGCACCATTTGCATGCACATCTTGTGGTTTTGCAGAAAACTTCATCCGCGTCTACCAAAAGATGCATGTGCATGCTTAAAACGCGTTTTCGCACAAATCCGTGCGTGGGTGCTAAAAAGAGCAGCATCGGCATGCTTAGCACGTCGTTTGGTAGAAATCCACGTGCGCGTTCTGCCAAAAGCACCATTTGCATGCACATCTTGTGGTTTTGCAGAAAACTTCATCCGCGTCTACCAAATGATGCATGTGCATGCTTAAAACGCGTTTTCGCACAAATCCGTGCGCGGGTGCTAAAAAGAGCAGCATCGGCATGCTTAGCACGTCGTTTGGTAGAAATCCACGTGCGCGTTCTGCCAAAAGCACCATTTGCATGCACATCTTGTGGTTTTGCAGAAAACTTCATCCGCGTCTACCAAAAGATGTATGTGCATGCTTAAAACGCGTTTTCGCACAAATGCGTGCGCGGGTGCTAAAAAGAGCAGCATCGGCATGCTTAGCACGTCGTTTGGTAGAAATCCACGTGCGCGTTCTGCAAAAAGCACCATTTGCATGCACATCTTGTGGTTTTGCAGAAAACTTCATCCGCGTCTACCAAAAGATGCATGTGCATGCTTAAAACGCGTTTTCGCACAAATCCGTGCGTGGGTGCTAAAAAGAGCAGCATCGGCATGCTTAGCACGTCGTTTGGTAGAAATCCACGTGCGCGTTCTGCCAAAAGCACCATTTGCATGCACATCTTGTGGTTTTGCAGAAAACTTCATCCGCGTCTACCAAAAGATGCATGTGCATGCTTAAAACGCGTTTTCGCACAAATCCGTGCGTGGGTGCTAAAAAGAGCAGCATCGGCATGCTTAGCACGTCGTTTGGTAGAAATCCACGTGCGCGTTCTGCCAAAAGCACCATTTGCATGCACATCTTGTGGTTTTGCAGAAAACTTCATCCGCGTCTACCAAAAGATGCATGTGCATGCTTAAAACGCGTTTTCGCACAAATCCGTGCGCGGGTGCTAAAAAGAGCAGCATCGGCATGCTTAGCACGTCGTTTGGTAGAAATCCACGTGCGCGTTCTGCCAAAAGCACCATTTGCATGCACATCTTGTGGTTTTGCAGAAAACTTCATCCGCGTCTACCAAAAGATGCATGTGCATGCTTAAAACGCGTTTTCGCACAAATGCGTGCGCGGGTGCTAAAAAGAGCAGCATCGGCATGCTTAGCACGTCGTTTGGTAGAAATCCACGTGCGCGTTCTGCCAAAAGCACCATTTGCATGCACATCTTGTGGTTTTGCAGAAAACTTCATCCGCGTCTACCAAAAGATGCATGTGCATGCTTAAAACGCGTTTTCGCACAAATCCGTGCGTGGGTGCTAAAAAGAGAAGCATCGGCATGCTTAGCACGTCGTTTGGTAGAAATTCACGTGCGCGTTCTGCCAAAAGCACCATTTGCATGCACATCTTGTGGTTTTGCAGAAAACTTCATCCGCGTCTACCAAAAGATGCATGTGCATGCTTAAAACGCGTTTTCGCACAAATCCGAGCGCGGGTGCTAAAAAGAGCAGCATCGGCATGCTTAGCACGTCGTTTGGTAGAAATCCACGTGCGCGTTCTGCCAAAAGCACCATTTGCATGCACATCTTGTGGTTTTGCAGAAAACTTCATCCGCGTCTACCAAAAGATGCATGTGCATGCTTAAAACGCGTTTTCGCACAAATCCGTGCGCGGGTGCTAAAAAGAGCAGCATCGGCATGCTTAGCACGTCGTTTGGTAAAAATCCACGTGCGCGTTCTGCCAAAAGCACCATTTGCATGCACATCTTGTGGTTTTGCAGAAAACTTCATCCGCGTCTACCAAAAGATGCATGTGCATGCTTAAAACGCGTTTTCGCACAAATGCGTGCGCGGGTGCTAAAAAGAGCAGCATCGGCATGCTTAGCACGTCGTTTGGTAGAAATCCACGTGCGCGTTCTGCAAAAAGCACCATTTGCATGCACATATTGTGGTTTTGCAGAAAACTTCATCCGCATCTACCAAAAGATGCATGTGCATGCTTAAAACGCGTTTTCGCACAAATGCGTGCGCGGGTGCTAAAAAGAGCAGCATCGGCATGCTTAGCACGTCGTTTGGTAGAAATCCACGTGCGCGTTCTGCCAAAAGCACCATTTGCATGCACATCTTGTGGTTTTGCAGAAAACTTCATCCGCGTCTACCAAAAGATGCATGTGCATGCTTAAAACGCGTTTTCGCACAAATCCGTGCGCGGGTGCTAAAAAGAGCAGCATCGGCATGCTTAGCACGTCGTTTCGTAGAAATCCACGTGCGCGTTCTGCCAAAAGCACCATTTGTATGCACATCTTGTGGTTTTGCAGAAAACTTCATCCGCGTCTACCAAAAGATGCATGTGCATGCTTAAAACGCGTTTTCGCACAAATGCCTGCGCGGGTGCTAAAAAGAGCAGCATCGGCATGCTTAGCACGTCGTTTGGTAGAAATCCACGTGCGCGTTCTGCAAAAAAGCACCATTTGCATGCACATCTTGTGGTTTTGCAGAAAACTTCATCCGCGTCTACCAAAAGATGCATGTGCATGCTTAAAACACGTTTTCGCACAAATCCGTGCGCGGGTGCTAAAAAGAGCAGCATCGGCATGCTTAGCACGTCGTTTGGTAGAAATCCACGTGCGCGTTCTGCAAAAAGCACCATTTGCATGCACATCTTGTGGTTTTGCAGAAAACTTCATCCGCGTCTACCAAAAGATGCATGTGCATGCTTAAAACGCGTTTTCGCACAAATGCGTTCGCGGGTGCTAAAAAGAGTAGCATCGGCATGCTTAGCACGTCGTTTGGTAGAAATCCACGTGCGCGTTCTGCAAAAAGCACCATTTGCATGCACATCTTGTGGTTCCGCAGAAAACTTCATCCGCGTCTACCAAAAGATGCATGTGCATGCTTAAAACGCGTTTTCGCACAAATGCGTGCGCGGGTGCTAAAAAGAGCAGCATCGGCATGCTTAGCACGTCGTTTGGTAGAAATCCACGTGCGCGTTCTGCCAAAAGCACCATTTGCATGCACATCTTGTGGTTTTGCAGAAAACTTCATCCGCGTCTACCAAAAGATGCATGTGCATGCTTAAAACGCGTTTTCGCACAAATCCGTGCGCGGGTGCTAAAAAGAGCAGCATCGGCATGCTTAGCACGTCGTTTGGTAGAAATCCACGTGCGCGTTCTGCAAAAAGCACCATTTGCATGCACATCTTGTGGTTTTGCAGAAAACTTCATCCGCGTCTACCAAAAGATGCATGTGCATGCTTAAAACGCGTTTTCGCACAAATGCGTGCGCGGGTGCTAAAAAGAGCAGCGTCGGCATGCTTAGCACGTCGTTTGGTAGAAATCCACGTGCGCGTTCTGCCAAAAGCACCATTTGCATGCACATCTTGTGGTTTTGCAGAAAACTTCATCCGCGTCTACCAAAAGATGCATGTGCATGCTTAAAACGCGTTTTCGCACAAATCCGTGCGCGGGTGCGTAAAAGAGCAGCATCGGCAAGCTTAGCACGTCGTTTGGTAGAAATCCACGTGCGCGTTCTGCAAAAAGCACCATTTGCATGCACATCTTGTGGTTTTGCAGAAAACTTCATCCGCGTCTACCAAAAGATGCATGTGCATGCTTAAAACGCGTTTTCGCACAAATGCGTGCGCGGGTGCTAAAAAGAGCAGCATCGGCATGCTTAGCACGTCGTTTGGTAGAAATCCACGTGCGCGTTCTGCAAAAAGCACCATTTGCATGCACATCTTGTGGTTTTGCAGAAAACTTCATCCGCGTCTACCAAAAGATGCATGTGCATGCTTAAAACGCGTTTTCGCACAAATGCGTGCGCGGGTGCTAAAAAGAGCAGCATCGGCATGCTTAGCACGTCGTTTGGTAGAAATCCACGTGCGCGTTCTGCAAAAAGCACCATTTGCATGCACATCTTGTGGTTTTGCAGAAAACTTCATCCGCGTCTACCAAAAGATGCATGTGCATGCTTGAAGCGCGTTTTCGCACAAATGCGTGCGCGGGTGCTAAAAATAGCAGCATCGGCATGCTTAGCACGTCGTTTGGTAGAAATCCACGTGCGCGTTCTGCCAAAAGCACCATTTGCATGCACATCTTGTGGTTTTGCAGAAAACTGCATCCGCGTCTACCAAAAGATGCATGTGCATGCTTAAAACGCGTTTTCGCACAAATCCGTGCGTGGGTGCTAAAAAGAGCAGCATCGGCATGCTTAGCACGTCGTTTGGTAGAAATCCACGTGCGCGTTCTGCCAAAAGCACCATTTGCATGCACATCTTGTGGTTTTGCAGAAAACTTCATCCGCGTCTACCAAAAGATGCATGTGCATGCTTAAAACGCGTTTTCGCACAAATCCGTGCGCGGGTGCTAAAAAGAGCAGCATCGGCATGCTTAGCACGTCGTTTGGTAGAAATCCACGTGCGCGTTCTGCCAAAAGCACCATTTGCATGCACATCTTGTGGTTTTGCAGAAAACTTCATCCGCGTCTACCAAAAGATGCATGTGCATGCTTAAAACGCGTTTTCGCACTAATGCGTGCGCGGGTGCTAAAAAGAGCAGCATCGGCATGCTTAGCACGTCGTTTGGTAGAAATCCACGTGCGCGTTCTGCCAAAAGCACCATTTGCATGCACATCTTGTGGTTTTGCAGAAAACTTCATCCGCGTCTACCAAAAGATGCATGTGCATGCTTAAAACGCGTTTTCGCACAAATCCGTGCGTGGGTGCTAAAAAGAGCAGCATCGGCATGCTTAGCACGTCGTTTGGTAGAAATTCACGTGCGCGTTCTGCCAAAAGCACCATTTGCATGCACATCTTGTGGTTTTGCAGAAAACTTCATCCGCGTCTACCAAAAGATGCATGTGCATGCTTAAAACGCGTTTTCGCACAAATCCGAGCGCGGGTGCTAAAAAGAGCAGCATCGGCATGCTTAGCACGTCGTTTGGTAGAAATCCACGTGCGCGTTCTGCCAAAAGCACCATTTGCATGCACATCTTGTGGTTTTGCAGAAAACTTCATCCGCGTCTACCAAAAGATGCATGTGCATGCTTAAAACGCGTTTTCGCACAAATCCGTGCGCGGGTGCTAAAAAGAGCAGCATCGGCATGCTTAGCACGTCGTTTGGTAAAAATCCACGTGCGCGTTCTGCCAAAAGCACCATTTGCATGCACATCTTGTGGTTTTGCAGAAAACTTCATCCGCGTCTACCAAAAGATGCATGTGCATGCTTAAAACGCGTTTTCGCACAAATGCGTGCGCGGGTGCTAAAAAGAGCAGCATCGGCATGCTTAGCACGTCGTTTGGTAGAAATCCACGTGCGCGTTCTGCAAAAAGCACCATTTGCATGCACATCTTGTGGTTTTGCAGAAAACTTCATCCGCATCTACCAAAAGATGCATGTGCATGCTTAAAACGCGTTTTCGCACAAATGCGTGCGCGGGTGCTAAAAAGAGCAGCATCGGCATGCTTAGCACGTCGTTTGGTAGAAATCCACGTGCGCGTTCTGCCAAAAGCACCATTTGCATGCACATCTTGTGGTTTTGCAGAAAACTTCATCCGCGTCTACCAAAAGATGCATGTGCATGCTTAAAACGCGTTTTCGCACAAATCCGTGCGTGGGTGCTAAAAAGAGCAGCATCGGCATGCTTAGCACGTCGTTTGGTAGAAATCCACGTGCGCGTTCTGCCAAAAGCACCATTTGCATGCACATCTTGTGGTTTTGCAGAAAACTTCATCCGCGTCTACCAAAAGATGCATGTGCATGCTTAAAACGCGTTTTCGTACAAATCCGTGCGCGGGTGCTAAAAAGAGCAGCATCGGCATGCTTAGCACGTCGTTTCGTAGAAATCCACGTGCGCGTTCTGCCAAAAGCACCATTTGTATGCACATCTTGTGGTTTTGCAGAAAACTTCATCCGCGTCTACCAAAAGATGCATGTGCATGCTTAAAACGCGTTTTCGCACAAATGCGTGCGCGGGTGCTAAAAAGAGCAGCATCGGCATGCTTAGCACGTCGTTTGGTAGAAATCCACGTGCGCGTTCTGCAAAAAAGCACCATTTGCATGCACATCTTGTGGTTTTGCAGAAAACTTCATCCGCGTCTACCAAAAGATGCATGTGCATGCTTAAAACACGTTTTCGCACAAATCCGTGCGCGGGTGCTAAAAAGAGCAGCATCGGCATGCTTAGCACGTCGTTTGGTAGAAATCCACGTGCGCGTTCTCAAAAAGCACCATTTGCATGCACATCTTGTGGTTTTGCAGAAAACTTCATCCGCGTCTACCAAAAGATGCATGTGCATGCTTAAAACGCGTTTTCGCACAAATGCGTGCGCGGGTGCTAAAAAGAGTAGCATCGGCATGCTTAGCACGTCGTTTGGTAGAAATCCACGTGCGCGTTCTGCAAAAAGCACCATTTGCATGCACATCTTGTGGTTTCGCAGAAAACTTCATCCGCGTCTACCAAAAGATGCATGTGCATGCTTAAAACGCGTTTTCGCACAAATGCGTGCGCGGGTGCTAAAAAGAGCAGCATCGGCATGCTTAGCACGTCGTTTGGTAGAAATCCACGTGCGCGTTCTGCCAAAAGCACCATTTGCATGCACATCTTGTGGTTTTGCAGAAAACTTCATCCGCGTCTACCAAAAGATGCATGTGCATGCTTAAAACGCGTTTTCGCACAAATCCGTGCGCGGGTGCTAAAAAGAGCAGGATCGGCATGCTTAGCACGTCGTTTGGTAGAAATCCACGTGCGCGTTCTGCAAAAAGCACCATTTGCATGCACATCTTGTGGTTTTGCAGAAAACTTCATCCGCGTCTACCAAAAGATGCATGTGCATGCTTAAAACGCGTTTTCGCACAAATGCGTGCGCGGGTGCTAAAAAGAGCAGCGTCGGCATGCTTAGCACGTCGTTTGGTAGAAATCCACGTGCGCGTTCTGCCAAAAGCACCATTTGCATGCACATCTTGTGGTTTTGCAGAAAACTTCATCCGCGTCTACCAAAAGATGCATGTGCATGCTTAAAACGCGTTTTCGCACAAATCCGTGCGCGGGTGCGTAAAAGAGCAGCATCGGCAAGCTTAGCACGTCGTTTGGTAGAAATCCACGTGCGCGTTCTGCAAAAAGCACCATTTGCATGCACATCTTGTGGTTTTGCAGAAAACTTCATCCGCGTCTACCAAAAGATGCATGTGCATGCTTAAAACGCGTTTTCGCACAAATGCGTGCGCGGGTGCTAAAAAGAGCAGCATCGGCATGCTTAGCACGTCGTTTGGTAGAAATCCACGTGCGCGTTCTGCAAAAAGCACCATTTGCATGCACATCTTGTGGTTTTGCAGAAAACTTCATCCGCGTCTACCAAAAGATGCATGTGCATGCTTAAAACGCGTTTTCGCACAAATGCGTGCGCGGGTGCTAAAAAGAGCAGCATCGGCATGCTTAGCACGTCGTTTGGTAGAAATCCACGTGCGCGTTCTGCAAAAAGCACCATTTGCATGCACATCTTGTGGTTTTGCAGAAAACTTCATCCGCGTCTACCAAAAGATGCATGTGCATGCTTAAAGCGCGTTTTCGCACAAATGCGTGCGCGGGTGCTAAAAATAGCAGCATCGGCATGCTTAGCACGTCGTTTGGTAGAAATCCACGTGCGCGTTCTGCTAAAAGCACCATTTGCATGCACATCTTGTGGTTTTGCAGAAAACTTCATCCGCGTCTACCAAAAGATGCATGTGCATGCTTAAAACGCGTTTTCGCACAAATGCGTGCGCGGGTGCTAAAAAGAGCAGCATCGGCATGCTTAGCACGTCGTTTGGTAGAAATCCACGTGCGCGTTCTGCAAAAAGCACCATTTGCATGCACATCTTGTGGTTTTGCAGAAAACTTCATCCGCGTCTACCAAAAGATGCATGTGCATGCTTAAAACGCGTTTTCGCACAAATGCGTGCGCGGGTGCTAAAAAGAGCAGCATCGGCATGCTTAGCACGTCGTTTGGTAGAAATCCACGTGCGCGTTCTGCAAAAAGCACCATTTGCATGCACATCTTGTGGTTTTGCAGAAAACTTCATCCGCGTCTACCAAAAGATGCATGTGCATGCTTAAAGCGCGTTTTCGCACAAATGCGTGCGCGGGTGCTAAAAATAGCAGCATCGGCATGCTTAGCACGTCGTTTGGTAGAAATCCACGTGCGCGTTCTGCAAAAAGCACCGTTTGCATGCACATCTTGTGGTTTTGCAGAAAACTTCATCCGCGTCTACCAAAAGATGCATGTGCATGCTTAAAACGCGTTTTCGCACAAATGCGTGCGCGGGTGCTAAAAATAGCAGCATCGGCATGCTTAGCACGTCGTTTGGTAGAAATCCACGTGCGCGTTCTGCAAAAAGCACCATTTGCATGCACATCTTGTGGTTTTGCAGAAAACTTCATCCGCGTCTACCAAAAGATGCATGTGCATGCTTAAAACGCGTTTTCGCACAAATGCGTGCGCGGGTGCTAAAAATAGCAGCATCGGCATGCTTAGCACGTCGTTTGGTAGAAATCCACGTGCGCGTTCTGCAAAAAGCACCATTTGCATGCACATCTTGTGGTTTTGCAGAAAACTTCATCCGCGTCTACCAAAAGATGCATGTGCATGCTTAAAACGCGTTTTCGCACAAATGCGTGCGTGGGTGCTAAAAAGAGCAGCATCGGCATGCTTAGCACGTCGTTTGGTAGAAATCCACGTGCGCGTTCTGCCAAAAGCACCATTTGCATGCACATCTTGTGGTTTTGCAGAAAACTTCATCCGCGTCTACCAAAAGATGCATGTGCATGCTTAAAACGCGTTTTCGCACAAATCCGTGCGCGGGTGCTAAAAAGAGCAGCATCGGCATGCTTAGCACGTCGTTTGGTAGAAATCCACGTGCGCGTTCTGCAAAAAGCACCATTTCCATGCACATCTTGTGGTTTTGCAGAAAACTTCATCCGCGTCTACCAAAAGATGCATGTGCATGCTTAAAACGCGTTTTCGCACAAATGCGTGCGCGGGTGCTAAAAAGAGCAGCATCGGCATGCTTAGCACGTCGTTTGGTAGAAATCCACGTGCGCGTTCTCCAAAAAGCACCATTTGCATGCACATCTTGTGGTTTTGCAGAAAACTTCATCCGCGTCTACCAAAAGATGCATGTGCATGCTTAAAACGCGTTTTCGCACAAATGCGTGCGCGGGTGCTAAAAAGAGCAGCGTCGGCACGCTTAGCACGTCGTTTGGTAGAAATCCACGTGCGCGTTCTGCAAAAAGCACCATTTGCATGCACATCTTGTGGTTTTGCAGAAAACTTCATCCGCGTCTACCAAAAGATGCATGTGCATGCTTAAAACGCGTTTTCGCACAAATCCGTGCGCGGGTGCTAAAAAGAGCAGCATCGGCATGCTTAGCACGTCGTTTGATGGAAATCCACGTGCGCGTTCTGCCAAAAGCACCATTTGCATGCACATCTTGTGGTTTTGCAGAAAACTTCATCCGCGTCTACCAAAAGATGCATGTGCATGCTTAAAACGCGTTTTCGCACAAATCCGTGCGCGGGTGCTAAAAAGAGCAGCATCGGCATGCTTAGCACGTCGTTTGGTAGAAATCCACGTGCGCGTTCTGCCAAAAGCACCATTTGCATGCACATCTTGTGGTTTTGCAGAAAACTTCATCCGCGTCTACCAAAAGATGCATGTGCATGCTTAAAACGCGTTTTCGCACAAATCCGTGCGCGGGTGCTAAAAAGAGCAGCATCGGCATGCTTAGCACGTCGTTTGGTAGAAATCCACGTGCGCGTTCTGCCAAAAGCACCATTTGCATGCACATCTTGTGGTTTTGCAGAAAACTTCATCCGCGTCTACCAAAAGATGCATGTGAATGCTTAAAACGCGTTTTCGCACAAATCCGTGCGCGGGTGCTAAAAAGAGCAGCATCGGCATGCTTAGCACGTCGTTTGGTAGAAATCCACGTCCGCGTTCTGCCAAAAGCACCATTTGCATGCACATCTTCTGGTTTTGCAGAAAACTTCATCCGCGTCTACCAAAAGATGCATGTGCATGCTTAAAACGCGTTTTCGCACAAATCCGTGCGCGGGTGCTAAAAAGAGCAGCATCGGCATGCTTAGCACGTCGTTTGGTAGAAATCCACGTGCGCGTTCTGCCAAAAGCACCATTTGCATGCACATCTTGTGGTTTTGCAGAAAACTTCATCCGCGTCTACCAAAAGATGCATGTGCATGCTTAAAACGCGTTTTCGCACAAATCCGTGCGCGGGTGCTAAAAAGAGCAGCATCGGCATGCTTAGCACGTCGTCTGGTAGAAATCCACGTGCGCGTTCTGCAAAAAGCACCATTTGCATGCACATCTTGTGGTTTTGCAGAAAACTTCATCCGCGTCTACCAAAAGATGCATGTGCATGCTTAAAACGCGTTTTCGCACAAATGCGTGCGCGGGTGCTAAAAAGAGCAGCATCGGCATGCTTAGCACGTCGTTTGGTAGAAATCCACGTGCGCGTTCTGCCAAAAGCACCATTTGCATGCACATCTTGTGGTTTTGCAGAAAACTTCATCCGCGTCTACCAAAAGATGCATGTGCATGCTTAAAACGCGTTTTCGCACAAATGCGTGCGCGGGTGCTAAAAAGAGCAGCATCGGCATGCTTAGCACGTCGTTTGGTGGAAATCCACGTGCGCGTTCTGCCAAAAGCACCATTTGCATGCACATCTTGTGGTTTTGCAGAAAACTTCATCCGCGTCTACCAAAAGATGCATGTGCATGCTTAAAACGCGTTTTCGCACAAATCCATGCGCGGGTGCTAAAAAGAGCAGCATCGGCATGCTTAGCACGTCGTTTGGTAGAAATCTACGTGCGCGTTCTGCCAAAAGCACCATTTGCATGCACATCTTGTGGTTTTGCAGAAAACTTCATCCGCGTCTACCAAAAGATGCATGTGCATGCTTAAAACGCGTTTTCGCACAAATGCGTGCACGGGTGCTAAAAAGAGCAGCATCGGCATGCTTAGCACGTCGTTTGGTAGAAATCCACGTGCGCGTTCTGCCAAAAGCACCATTTGCATGCACATCTTGTGGTTTTGCAGAAAACTTCATCCGCGTCAATCAAAAGATGCATGTGCATGCTTAAAACACGTTTTCGCACAAATCCGTGCGCGGGTGCTAAAAAGAGCAGCATCGGCATGCTTAGCACGTCGTTTGGTAGAAATCCACGTGCGCGTTCTGCAAAAAGCACCATTTGCATGCACATCTTGTGGTTTTGCAGAAAACTTCATCCGCGTCTACCAAAAGATGCATGTGCATGCTTAAAACGCGTTTTCGCACAAATCCGTGCGCGGGTGCTAAAAAGAGCAGCATCGGCATGCTTAGCACGTCGTTTGGTAGAAATCCACGTGCGCGTTCTGCCAAAAGCACCATTTGCATGCACATCTTGTGGTTTTGCAGAAAAATTCATCCGCGTCTACCAAAAGATGCATGTGAATGCTTAAAACGCGTTTTCGCACAAATGCGTGCGCGGGTGCTAAAAAGAGCAGCATCGGCAAGCTTAGCAGGTCGTTTGGTAGAAATCCACGTGCGCGTTCTGCAAAAAGCACCATTTGCATGCACATCTTGTGGTTTTGCAGAAAACTTCATCCGCGTCTACCAAAAGATGCATGTGCATGCTTAAAACGCGTTTTCGCACAAATGCGTGCCCGGGTGCTAAAAAGAGCAGCATCGGCATGCTTAGCACGTCGTTTGGTAGAAATCCACGTGCGCGTTCTGCCAAAAGCACCATTTGCATGCACATCTTGTGGTTTTGCAGAAAACTTCATCCGCGTCTACCAAAACATGCATGTGCATGCTTAAAACGCGTTTTCGCACAAATCCGTGCGCGGGTGCTAAAAAGAGCAGCATCGGCATGCTTAGCACGTCGTTTGGTAGAAATCCACGTGCGCGTTCTGCAAAAAGCACCATTTGCATGCACATCTTGTGGTTATGCAGAAAACTTCATCCGCGTCTACCAAAAGATGCATGTGCATGCTTAAAACGCGTTTTCGCACAAATGCGTGCGCGGGTGCTAAAAAGAGCAGCATCGGCATGCTTAGCACGTCGTTTGGTAGAAATCCACGTGCGCGTTCTGCAAAAAGCACCATTTGCATGCACATCTTGTGGTTTTGCAGAAAACTTCATCCGCGTCTACCAAAAGATGCATGTGCATGCTTAAAACGCATTTTCGCACAAATGCGTGCGCGGGTGCTAAAAAGAGCAGCATCGGCATGCTTAGCACGTCGTTTGGTAGAAATCCACGTGCGCGTTCTGCAAAAAGCACCATTTGCATGCACATCTTGTGGTTTTACAGAAAACTTCATCCGCGTCTACCAAAAGATGCATGTGCATGCTTAAAACGCGTTTTCGCACAAATGCGTGCGCGGGTGCTAAAAAGAGCAGCATCGGCATGCTTAGCACGTCGTTTGGTAGAAATCCACGTGCGCGTTCTGCAAAAAGCACCATTTGCATGCACATCTTGTGGTTTTGCAGAAAACTTCATCCGCGTCTACCAAAAGATGCATGTGCATGCTTAAAACGCATTTTCGCACAAATGCGTGCGCGGGTGCTAAAAAGAGCAGCATCGGCATGCTTAGCACGTCGTTTGGTAGAAATCCACGTGCGCGTTCTGCAAAAAGCACCATTTGCATGCACATCTTGTGGTTTTGCAGAAAACTTCATCCGCGTCTACCAAAAGATGCATGTGCATGCTTAAAACGCGTTTTCGCACAAATGCGTGCGCGGGTGCTAAAAAGAGCAGCATCGGCATGCTTAGCACGTCGTTTGGTAGAAATCCACGTGCGCGTTCTGCCAAAAGCACCATTTGCATGCACATCTTGTGGTTTTGCAGAAAACTTCATCCGCGTCTACCAAAAGATGCATGTGCATGCTTAAAACGCATTTTCGCACAAATGCGTGCGCGGGTGCTAAAAAGAGCAGCATCGGCATGCTTAGCACGTCGTTTGGTAGAAATCCACGTGCGCGTTCTGCAAAAAGCACCATTTGCATGCACATCTTGTGGTTTTGCAGAAAACTTCATCCGCGTCTACCAAAAGATGCATGTGCATGCTTAAAACGCGTTTTCGCACAAATCCGTGCGCGGGTGCTAAAAAGAGCAGCATCGGCATGCTTAGCACGTCGTTTGGTAGAAATCCACGTGCGCGTTCTGCCAAAAGCACCATTTGCATGCACATATTGTGGTTTTGCAGAAAACTTCATCCGCGTCTACCAAAAGATGCATGTGCATGCTTAAAACGCGTTTTCGCACAAATCCGTGTGCGGGTGCTAAAAAGAGCAGAATCGGCATGCTTAGCACGTCGTTTGGTAGAAATCCACGTGCGCGTTCTGCCAAAAGCACCATTTGCATGCACATCTTGTGGTTTTGCAGAAAACTTCATCCGCGTCTACCAAAAGATGCATGTGAATGCTTAAAACGCGTTTTCGCACAAATCCGTGCGCGGGTGCTAAAAAGAGCAGCATCGGCATGCTTAGCACGTCGTTTGGTAGAAATCCACGTGCGCGTTCTCCCAAAAGCACCATTTGCATGCACATCTTGTGGTTTTGCAGAGAACTTCATCCGCGTCTACCAAAAGATGCATGTGCATGCTTAAAACGCGTTTTCGCACAAATCCGTTCGCGGGTGCTAAAAAGAGCAGCATCGGCATGCTTAGCACGTCGTTTGGTAGAAATCCACGTGCGCGTTCTGCCAAAAGCACCATTTGCATGCACATCTTGTGGTTTTGCAGAAAACTTCATCCGCGTCTACCAAAAGATGCATGTGCATGCTTAAAACGCGTTTTCGCACAAATGCGTGCGCGGGTGCTAAAAAGAGCAGCATCGGCATGCTTGGCACGTAGTTTGGTAGAAATCCACGTGCGCGTTCTGCCAAAAGCACCATTTGCATGCACATCTTGTGGTTTTGCAGAAAACTTCATCCGCGTCTACCAAAAGATGCATGTGCATGCTTAAAACGCGTTTTCGCACAAATCCTTGCGCGGCTGCTAAAAAGAGCAGCATCGGCATGCTTAGCACGTCGTTTGGTAGAAATCCACGTGCGCGTTCTGCCAAAAGCACCATTTGCATGCACATCTTGTGGTTTTGCAGAAAACTTCATCCGCGTCTACCAAAAGATGCATGTGCATGCTTAAAACGCGTTTTCGCACAAATCCGTGCGCGGCTGCTAAAAAGAGCAGCATCGGCATGCTTAGCACGTCGTTTGGTAGAAATCCACGTGCGCGTTCTGCCAAAAGCACCATTTGCATGCACATCTTGTGGTTTTGCAGAAAACTTCATCCGCGTCTACCAAAAGATGCATGTGCATGCTTAAAACGCGTTTTCGCACAAATGCCTGCGCGGGTGCTAAAAAGAGCAGCATCGGCATGCTTAGCACGTCGTTTGGTAGAAATCCACGTGCCCGTTCTGCCAAAAGCACCATTTGCATGCACATCTTGTGGTTTTGCAGAAAACTTCATCCGCGTCTACCAAAAGATGCATGTGCATGCTTAAAACGCGTTTTCGCACAAATGCCTGCGCGGGTGCTAAAAAGAGCAGCATCGGCATGCTTAGCACGTCGTTTGGTAGAAATCCACGTGCGCGTTCTGCCAAAAGCACCATTTGCATGCACATCTTGTGGTTTTGTAGAAAACTTCATCCGCGTCTACCAAAAGATGCATGTGCATGCTTAAAATGCGTTTTCGCACAAATCCGTGCGCGGGTGCTAAAAAGAGCAGCATCGGCCTGCTTAGCACGTCGTTTGGTAGAAATCCACGTGCGCGTTCTGCCAAAAGCACCATTTGCATGCACATCTTGTGGTTTTGCAGAAAACTTCATCCGCGTCTACCAAAAGAAGCATGTCCATGCTTAAAACGCGTTTTCGCACAAATCCGTGCGCGGGTGCTAAAAAGAGCAGCATCGGCATGCTTAGCACGTCGTTTGGTAGAAATCCACGTGCGCGTTCTGCCAAAAGCACCATTTGCATGCACATCTTGTGGTTTTGCAGAGAACTTCATCCGCGTCTACCAAAAGATGCATGTGCATGCTTAAAACGCGTTTTCGCACAAATCCGTGCGCGGGTGCTAAAAAGAGCAGCATCGGCATGCTTAGCACGTCGTTTGGTAGAAATGCACGTGCGCGTTCTGCAAAAAGCACCATTTGCATGCACATCTTGTGGTTTTGCAGAAAACTTCATCCGCATCTACCAAAAGATGCATGTGCATGCTTAAAACGCGTTTTCGCACAAATCCGTGCGCGGGTGCTAAAAAGAGCAGCATCGGCATGCTTAGCACGTCGTTTGGTAGAAATCCACGTGCGCGTTCTGCCAAAAGCACCATTTGCATGCACATATTGTGGTTTTGCAGAAAACTTCATCCGCGTCTACCAAAAGATGCATGTGCATGCTTAAAACGCGTTTTCGCACAAATCCGTGCGCGGGTGCTAAAAAGAGTAGCATCGGCATGCTTAGCACGTCGTTTGGTAGAAATCCACGTGCGCGTTCTGCCAAAAGCACCATTTGCATGCACATCTTGTGGTTTTGCAGAAAACTTCATCCGCGTCTACCAAAAGATGCATGTGCATGCTTAAAACGCGTTTTCGCACAAATCCGTGCGCGGCTGCTAAAAAGAGCAGCATCGGCATGCTTAGCACGTCGTTTGGTAGAAATCCACGTGCGCGTTCTGCTAAAAGCACCATTTGCATGCACCTATTGTGGTTTTGCAGAAAACTTCATCCGCGTCTACCAAAAGATGCATGTGCAGGCTTAAAACGCGTTTTCGCACAAATGCGTGCGCGGGTGCTAAAAAGAGCAGCATCGGCATGCTTAGCACGTCGTTTGGTAGAAATCCACGTGCGCGTTCTGCAAAAAGCACCATTTGCATGCACATCTTGTGGTTTTGCAGAAAGCTTCATCCGCGTCTACCAAAAGATGCATGTGCATGCTTAAAACGCGTTTTCGCCCAAATGCGTGCGCGGGTGCTAAAAAGAGCAGCATCGGCATGCTTAGCACGTCGTTTGGTAGAAATCCACGTGCGCGTTCTCCCAAAAGCACCATTTGCATGCACATTTTGTGGTTTTGCAGAAAACTTCATCCGCGTCTACCAAAAGATGCATGTGCATGCTTAAAACACGTTTTCGCACAAATCCGTTCGCGGGTGCTAAAAAGAGCAGCATCGGCATGCTTAGCACGTCGTTTGGTAGAAATCCACGTGCGCGTTCTGCCAAAAGCACCATTTGCATGCACATCTTGTGGTTTTGCAGAAAACTTCATCCGCGTCTACCAAAAGATGCATGTCCATGCTTTAAACGCGTTTTCGCACAAATCCGTGCGCGGGTGCTAAAAAGAGCAGCATCGGCATGCTTAGCACGTCGTTTGGTAGAAATGCACGTGCGCGTTCTGCAAAAAGCACCATTTGCATGCACATCTTGTGGTTTTGCAGAAAACTTCATCCGCATCTACCAAAAGATGCATGTGCATGCTTAAAACGCGTTTTCGCACAAATCCGTGCGCGGGTGCTAAAAAGAGCAGCATCGGCATGCTTAGCACGTCGTTTGGTAGAAATCCACGTGCGCGTTCTGCCAAAAGCACCATTTGCATGCACATATTGTGGTTTTGCAGAAAACTTCATCCGCGTCTACCAAAAGATGCATGTGCATGCTTAAAACGCGTTTTCGCACAAATCCGTGCGCGGGTGCTAAAAAGAGTAGCATCGGCATGCTTAGCACGTCGTTTGGTAGAAATCCACGTGCGCGTTCTGCCAAAAGCACCATTTGCATGCACATCTTGTGGTTTTGCAGAAAACTTCATCCGCGTCTACCAAAAGATGCATGTGCATGCTTAAAACGCGTTTTCGCACAAATCCGTGCGCGGCTGCTAAAAAGAGCAGCATCGGCATGCTTAGCACGTCGTTTGGTAGAAATCCACGTGCGCGTTCTGCCAACAGCACCATTTGCATGCACATCTTGTGGTTTTGCAGAAAACTTCATCCGCGTCTACCAAAAGATGCATGTGCATGCTTAAAAAGCGTTTTCGCAGAAATCCGTGCGCGGGTGCTAAAAAGAGCAGCATCGGCATGCTTAGCACGTCGTTTGGTAGAAATGCACGTGCGCGTTCTGCCAAAAGCACCATTTGCATGCACACTTTGTGGTTTTGCAGAAAACTTCATCCGCGTCTACCAAAAGATGCATGTGCATGCTTAAAATGCGTTTTCGCACAAATCCGTGCGCGGGTGCTAAAAAGAGCAGCGTCGGCATGCTTAGCACGTCGTTTGGTAGAAATCCACGTGCGCGTTCTGCCAAAAGCACCATTTGCATGCACATCTTGTGGTTTTGCAGAAAACTTCATCCGCGTCTACCAAAAGATGCATGTGCATGCTTAAAACGCGTTTTCGCACAAATGCCTGCGCGGGTGCTAAAAAGAGCAGCATCGGCATGCTTAGCACGTCGTTTGGTAGAAATCCACGTGCGCGTTCTGCCAAAAGCACCATTTGCATGCACATCTTGTGGTTTTGCAGAAAACTTCATCCGCGTCTACCAAAAGATGCATGTGCATGCTTAAAACGCGTTTTCGCACAAATGCGTGCGCGGGTGCTAAAAAGAGCAGCATCGGCATGCTTAGCACGTCGTTTGGTAGAAATCCACGTGCGCGTTCTGCGAAAAGCACCATTTGCATGCACATCTTGTGGTTTTGCAGAAAACTTCATCCGCGTCTACCAAAAGATGCATGTGCATGCTTAAAACGCGTTTTCGCACAAATGCGTGCGCGGGTGCTAAAAAGAGCAGCATCGGCATGCTTAGCACGTCGTTTGGTAGAAATCCACGTGCGCGTTCTCCCAAAAGCACCATTTGCATGCACATCTTGTGGTTTTGCAGAGAACTTCATCCGCGTCTACCAAAAGATGCATGTGCATGCTTAAAACGCGTTTTCGCACAAATCCGTTCGCGGGTGCTAAAAAGAGCAGCATCGGCATGCTTAGCACGTCGTTTGGTAGAAATCCACGTGCGCGTTCTGCCAAAAGCACCATTTGCATGCACATCTTGTGGTTTTGCAGAAAACTTCATCCGCGTCTACCAAAAGATGCATGTGCATGCTTAAAACGCGTTTTCGCACAAATGCGTGCGCGGGTGCTAAAAAGAGCAGCATCGGCATGCTTGGCACGTAGTTTGGTAGAAATCCACGTGCGCGTTCTGCCAAAAGCACCATTTGCATGCACATCTTGTGGTTTTGCAGAAAACTTCATCCGCGTCTACCAAAAGATGCATGTGCATTCTTAAAACGCGTTTTCGCACAAATCCTTGCGCGGGTGCTAAAAAGAGCAGCATCGGCATGCTTAGCACGTCGTTTGGTAGAAATCCACGTGCGCGTTCTGCCAAAAGCACCATTTGCATGCACATCTTGTGGTTTTTCAGAAAACTTCATCCGCGTCTACCAAAAGATGCATGTGCATGCTTAAAACGCGTTTTCGCACAAATCCGTGCGCGGCTGCTAAAAAGAGCAGCATCGGCATGCTTAGCACGTCGTTTGGTAGAAATCCACGTGCGCGTTCTGCCAAAAGCACCATTTGCATGCACATCTTGTGGTTTTGCAGAAAACTTCATCCGCGTCTACCAAAAGATGCATGTGCATGCTTAAAACGCGTTTTCGCACAAATGCCTGCGCGGGTGCTAAAAAGAGCAGCATCGGCATGCTTAGCACGTCGTTTGGTAGAAATCCACGTGCCCGTTCTGCCAAAAGCACCATTTGCATGCACATCTTGTGGTTTTGCAGAAAACTTCATCCGCGTCTACCAAAAGATGCATGTGCATGCTTAAAACGCGTTTTCGCACAAATGCCTGCGCGGGTGCTAAAAAGAGCAGCATCGGCATGCTTAGCACGTCGTTTGGTAGAAATCCACGTGCGCGTTCTGCCAAAAGCACCATTTGCATGCACATCTTGTGGTTTTGTAGAAAACTTCATCCGCGTCTACCAAAAGATGCATGTGCATGCTTAAAATGCGTTTTCGCACAAATCCGTGCGCGGGTGCTAAAAAGAGCAGCATCGGCCTGCTTAGCACGTCGTTTGGTAGAAATCCACGTGCGCGTTCTGCCAAAAGCACCATTTGCATGCACATCTTGTGGTTTTGCAGAAAACTTCATCCGCGTCTACCAAAAGAAGCATGTCCATGCTTAAAACGCGTTTTCGCACAAATCCGTGCGCGGGTGCTAAAAAGAGCAGCATCGGCATGCTTAGCACGTCGTTTGGTAGAAATCCACGTGCGCGTTCTGCCAAAAGCACCATTTGCATGCACATCTTGTGGTTTTGCAGAGAACTTCATCCGCGTCTACCAAAAGATGCATGTGCATGCTTAAAACGCGTTTTCGCACAAATCCGTGCGCGGGTGCTAAAAAGAGCAGCATCGGCATGCTTAGCACGTCGTTTGGTAGAAATGCACGTGCGCGTTCTGCAAAAAGCACCATTTGCATGCACATCTTGTGGTTTTGCAGAAAACTTCATCCGCATCTACCAAAAGATGCATGTGCATGCTTAAAACGCGTTTTCGCACAAATCCGTGCGCGGGTGCTAAAAAGAGCAGCATCGGCATGCTTAGCACGTCGTTTGGTAGAAATCCACGTGCGCGTTCTGCCAAAAGCACCATTTGCATGCACATATTGTGGTTTTGCAGAAAACTTCATCCGCGTCTACCAAAAGATGCATGTGCATGCTTAAAACGCGTTTTCGCACAAATCCGTGCGCGGGTGCTAAAAAGAGTAGCATCGGCATGCTTAGCACGTCGTTTGGTAGAAATCCACGTGCGCGTTCTGCCAAAAGCACCATTTGCATGCACATCTTGTGGTTTTGCAGAAAACTTCATCCGCGTCTACCAAAAGATGCATGTGCATGCTTAAAACGCGTTTTCGCACAAATCCGTGCGCGGCTGCTAAAAAGAGCAGCATCGGCATGCTTAGCACGTCGTTTGGTAGAAATCCACGTGCGCGTTCTGCTAAAAGCACCATTTGCATGCACCTATTGTGGTTTTGCAGAAAACTTCATCCGCGTCTACCAAAAGATGCATGTGCAGGCTTAAAACGCGTTTTCGCACAAATGCGTGCGCGGGTGCTAAAAAGAGCAGCATCGGCATGCTTAGCACGTCGTTTGGTAGAAATCCACGTGCGCGTTCTGCAAAAAGCACCATTTCCATGCACATCTTGTGGTTTTGCAGAAAGCTTCATCCGCGTCTACCAAAAGATGCATGTGCATGCTTAAAACGCCTTTTCGCCCAAATGCGTGCGCGGGTGCTAAAAAGAGCAGCATCGGCATGCTTAGCACGTCGTTTGGTAGAAATCCACGTGCGCGTTCTCCCAAAAGCACCATTTGCATGCACATTTTGTGGTTTTGCAGAAAACTTCATCCGCGTCTACCAAAAGATGCATGTGCATGCTTAAAACACGTTTTCGCACAAATCCGTTCGCGGGTGCTAAAAAGAGCAGCATCGGCATGCTTAGCACGTCGTTTGGTAGAAATCCACGTGCGCGTTCTGCCAAAAGCATCATTTGCATGCACATCTTGTGGTTTTGCAGAAAACTTCATCCGCGTCTACCAAAAGATGCATGTCCATGCTTTAAACGCGTTTTCGCACAAATCCGTGCGCGGGTGCTAAAAAGAGCAGCATCGGCATGCTTAGCACGTCGTTTGGTAGAAATGCACGTGCGCGTTCTGCAAAAAGCACCATTTGCATGCACATCTTGTGGTTTTGCAGAAAACTTCATCCGCATCTACCAAAAGATGCATGTGCATGCTTAAAACGCGTTTTCGCACAAATCCGTGCGCGGGTGCTAAAAAGAGCAGCATCGGCATGCTTAGCACGTCGTTTGGTAGAAATCCACGTGCGCGTTCTGCCAAAAGCACCATTTGCATGCACATATTGTGGTTTTGCAGAAAACTTCATCCGCGTCTACCAAAAGATGCATGTGCATGCTTAAAACGCGTTTTCGCACAAATCCGTGCGCGGGTGCTAAAAAGAGTAGCATCGGCATGCTTAGCACGTCGTTTGGTAGAAATCCACGTGCGCGTTCTGCCAAAAGCACCATTTGCATGCACATCTTGTGGTTTTGCAGAAAACTTCATCCGCGTCTACCAAAAGATGCATGTGCATGCTTAAAACGCGTTTTCGCACAAATCCGTGCGCGGGTGCTAAAAAGAGTAGCATCGGCATGCTTAGCACGTCGTTTGGTAGAAATCCACGTGCGCGTTCTGCCAAAAGCACCATTTGCATGCACATCTTGTGGTTTTGCAGAAAACTTCATCCGCGTCTACCAAAAGATGCATGTGCATGCTTAAAACGCGTTTTCGCACAAATCCGTGCGCGGCTGCTAAAAAGAGCAGCATCGGCATGCTTAGCACGTCGTTTGGTAGAAATCCACGTGCGCGTTCTGCCAAATGCACCATTTGCATGCACATCTTGTGGTTTTGCAGAAAACTTCATCCGCGTCTACCAAAAGATGCATGTGCATGCTTAAAACGCGTTTTCGCACAAATGCGTGCGCGGGTGCTAAAAAGAGCAGCATCGGCATGCTTAGCACGTCGTTTGGTAGAAATCCACGTGCGCGTTCTGCAAAAAGCACCATTTGCATGCACATCTTGTGGTTTTGCAGAAAGCTTCATCCGCGTCTGCCAAAAGATGCATGTGCATGCTTAAAACGCGTTTTCGCACAAATGCGTGCGCGGGTGCTAAAAAGAGCAGCATCGGCATGCTTAGCACGTCGTTTGGTAGAAATCCACGTGCGCGTTCTCCCAAAAGCACCATTTGCATGCACATTTTGTGGTTTTGCAGAAAACTTCATCCGCGTCTACCAAAAGATGCATGTGCATGCTTAAAACACGTTTTCGCACAAATCCGTTCGCGGGTGCTAAAAAGAGCAGCATCGGCGTGCTTAGCACGTCGTTTGGTAGAAATCCACGTGCGCGTTCTGCCAAAAGCACCATTTGCATGCACATCTTGTGGTTTTGCAGAAAACTTCATCCGCGTCTACCAAAAGATGCATGTCCATGCTTTAAACGCGTTTTCGCACAAATCCGTGCGCGGGTGCTAAAAAGAGCAGCATCGGCATGCTTAGCACGTCGTTTGGTAGAAATCCACGTGCGCGTTCTGCCAAAAGCACCATTTGCATGCACAACTTGTGGTTTTGCAGAGAACTTCATCCGCGTCTACCAAAAGATGCATGTGCATGCTTAAAACGCGTTTTCGCACAAATCCGTGCGCGGGTGCTAAAAAGAGCAGCATCGGCATGCTTAGCACGTCGTTTGGTAGAAATCCACGTGCGCGTTCTGCCAAAAGCACCATTTGCATGCACATCTTGTGGTTTTGCAGAAAACTTCATCCGCGTCTACCAAAAGATGCATGTGCATGCTTAAAACGCGTTTTCGCACAAATCCGTGCGCGGCTGCTAAAAAGAGCAGCATCGGCATGCTTAGCACGTCGTTTGGTAGAAATCCACGTGCGCGTTCTGCCAAATGCACCATTTGCATGCACATCTTGTGGTTTTGCAGAAAACTTCATTAGCGTCTACCAAAAAATGCATGTGCATGCTTAAAACGCGTTTTCGCACAAATGCGTGCGCGGGTGCTAAAAAGAGCAGCATCGGCATGCTTAGCACGTCGTTTGGTAGAAATCCACGAGCGCGTTCTGCAAAAAGCACCATTTGCATGCACATCTTGTGGTTTTGCAGAAAGCTTCATCCGCGTCTGCCAAAAGATGCATGTGCATGCTTAAAACGCGTTTTCGCACAAATGCGTGCGCGGGTGCTAAAAAGAGCAGCATCGGCATGCTTAGCACGTCGTTTGGTAGAAATCCACGTGCGCGTTCTCCCAAAAGCACCATTTGCATGCACATTTTGTGGTTTTGCAGAAAACTTCATCCGCGTCTACCAAAAGATGCATGTGCATGCTTAAAACACGTTTTCGCACAAATCCGTTCGCGGGTGCTAAAAAGAGCAGCATCGGCATGCTTAGCACGTCGTTTGGTAGAAATCCACGTGCGCGTTCTGCCAAAAGCACCATTTGCATGCACATCTTGTGGTTTTGCAGAAAACTTCATCCGCGTCTACCAAAAGATGCATGTCCATGCTTTAAACGCGTTTTCGCACAAATCCGTGCGCGGGTGCTAAAAAGAGCAGCATCGGCATGCTTAGCACGTCGTTTGGTAGAAATCCACGTGCGCGTTCTGCCAAAAGCACCATTTGCATGCACATCTTGTGGTTTTGCAGAGAACTTCATCCGCGTCTACCAAAAGATGCATGTGCATGCTTAAAACGCGTTTTCGCACAAATCCGTGCGCGGGTGCTAAAAAGAGCAGCATCGGCATGCTTAGCACGTCGTTTGGTAGAAATCCACGTGCGCGTTCTGCCAAAAGCACCATTTGCATGCACATATTGTGGTTTTGCAGAAAACTTCATCCGCGTCTACCAAAAGATGCATGTGCATGCTTAAAACGCGTTTTCGCACAAATCCGTGCGCGGGTGCTAAAAAGAGCAGCATCGGCATGCTTAGCACGTCGTTTGGTAGAAATCCACGTGCGCGTTCTGCCAAAAGCACCATTTGCATGCACATCTTGTGGTTTTGCAGAAAACTTCATCCGCGTCTACCAAAAGATGCATGTGCATGCTTAAAACGCGTTTTCGCACAAATCCGTGCGCGGCTGCTAAAAAGAGCAGCATCCGCATGCTTAGCACGTCGTTTGGTAGAAATCCACGTGCGCGTTCTGCCAAAAGCACCATTTGCATGCACATCTTGTGGTTTTGCAGAAAACTTCATCCGCGTCTACCAAAAGATGCATGTGCATGCTTAAAACGCGTTTTCGCACAAATGCGTGCGCGGGTGCTAAAAAGAGCAGCATCGGCATGCTTAGCACGTCGTTTGGTAGAAATCCACGTGCGCGTTCTGCAAAAAGCACCATTTGCATGCACATCTTGTGGTTTTGCAGAAAGCTTCATCCGCGTCTACCAAAAGATGCATGTGCATGCTTAAAACGCGTTTTCGCACAAATGCGTGCGCGGGTGCTAAAAAGAGCAGCATCGGCATGCTTAGCACGTCGTTTGGTAGAAATCCACGTGCGCGTTCTCCCAAAAGCACCATTTGCATGCACATTTTGTGGTTTTGCAGAAAACTTCATCCGCGTCTACCAAAGGATGCATGTGCATGCTTAAAACGCGTTTTCGCACAAATCCGTTCGCGGGTGCTAAAAAGAGCAGCATCGGCATGCTTAGCACGTCGTTTGGTAGAAATCCACGTGCGCGTTCTGCCAAAAGCACCATTTGCATGCACATCTTGTGGTTTTGCAGAAAACTTCATCCGCGTCTACCAAAAGATGCATGTGCATGCTTAAAACGCGTTTTCGCACAAATGCGTGCGCGGGTTCTAAAAAGAGCAGCATCGGCATGCTTAGCACGTCGTTTGGTAGAAATCCACGTGCGCGTTCTGCCAAAAGCACCATTTGCATGCACATCTTGTGGTTTTGCAGAAAACTTCATCCGCGTCTACCAAAAGATGCATGTGCATGCTTAAAACGCGTTTTCGCACAAATCCTTGCGCGGGTGCTAAAAAGAGCAGCATCGGCATGCTTAGCACGTCGTTTGGTAGAAATCCACGTGCGCGTTCTGCCAAAAGCACCATTTGCATGCACATCTTGTGCTTTTGCAGAAAACTTCATCCGCGTCTACCAAAAGATGCATGTGCATGCTTAAAACGCGTTTTCGCACAAATCCGTGCGCGGGTGCTAAAAAGAGCAGCATCGGCATGCTTAGCACTTCGTTTGGTAGAAATCCACGTGCGCGTTCTGCCAAAAGCACCATTTGCATGCACATCTTGGGGTTTTGCAGAAAACTTCATCCGCGTCTACCAAAAGATGCATGTGCATGCTTAAAATGCGTTTTCGCACAAATCCGTGCGCGGGTGCTAAAAAGAGCAGCATCGGCATGCTTAGCACGTCGTTTGGTAGAAATCCACGTGCGCGTTCTGCCAAAAGCACCATTTGCATGCACATCTTGTGGTTTTGCAGAGAACTTCATCCGCGTCTACCAAAAGAAGCATGTCCATGCTTAAAACGCGTTTTCGCACAAATCCGTGCGCGGGTGCTAAAAAGAGCAGCATCGGCATGCTTAGCACGTCGTTTGGTAGAAATCCACGTGCGCGTTCTGCCAAAAGCACCATTTGCATGCACATCTTGTGGTTTTGCAGAGAACTTTATCCGCGTCTACCAAAAGATGCATGTGCATGCTTAAAACGCGTTTTCGCACAAATCCGTGCGCGGGTGCTAAAAAGAGCAGCATCGGCATGCTTAGCACGTCGTTTGGTAGAAATGCACGTGCGCGTTCTGCAAAAAGCACCATTTGCATGCACATCTTGTGGTTTTGCAGAAAACTTCATCCGCGTCTACCAAAAGATGCATGTCCATGCTTAAAACGCGTTTTCGCACAAATCCGTGCGCGGGTGCTAAAAAGAGCAGCATCGGCATGCTTAGCACGTCGTTTGGTAGAAATCCACGTGCGCGTTCTGCCAAAAGCACCATTTGCATGCACATATTGTGGTTTTGCAGAAAACTTCATCCGCGTCTACCAAAAGATGCACGTGCATGCTGAAAACGCGTTTTCGCACAAATCCGTGCGCGGGTGCTAAAAAGAGCAGCATCGGCATGCTTAGCACGTCGTTTGGTAGAAATCCACGTGCGCGTTCTGCCAAAAGCACCATTTGCATGCACATCTTGTGGTTTTGCAGAAAACTTTATCCGCGTCTACCAAAAGATGCATGTGCATGCTTAAAACGCGTTTTCGCACAAATCCGTGCGCGGCTGCTAAAAAGAGCAGCATCGGCATGCTTAGCACGTCGTTTGGTAGAAATCCACGTGCGCGTTCTGCCAAAAGCACCATTTGCATGCACATCTTGTGGTTTTGCAGAAAACTTCATCCGCGTCTACCAAAAGATGCACGTGCATGCTTAAAACGCGTTTTCGCACAAATGCGTGCGCGGGTGCTAAAAAGAGCAGCATCGGCATGCTTAGCACGTCGTTTGGTAGAAATCCACGTGCGCGTTCTGCAAAAAGCACCATTTGCATGCACATATTGTGCTTTTGCAGAAAACTTCATCCGCGTCTACCAAAAGATGCATGTGCATGCTTAAAACGCGTTTTCGCACAAATCCGTGCGCGGGTGCTAAAAAGAGCAGCATCGGCATGCTTAGCACTTCGTTTGGTTGAAATCCACGTGCGCGTTCTGCCAAAAGCACCATTTGCATGCACATCTTGTGGTTTTGCAGAAAACTTCATCCGCGTCTACCAAAAGATGCATGTGCATGCTTAAAACGCGTTTTCGCACAAATGCGTGCGCGGGTTCTAAAAAGAGCAGCATCGGCATGCTTAGCACGTCGTTTGGTAGAAATCCACGTGCGCGTTCTGCCAAAAGCACCATTTGCATGCACATCTTGTGGTTTTGCAGAAAACTTCATCCGCGTCTACCAAAAGATGCATGTGCATGCTTAAAACGCGTTTTCGCACAAATCCTTGCGCGGGTGCTAAAAAGAGCAGCATCGGCATGCTTAGCACGTCGTTTGGTAGAAATCCACGTGCGCGTTCTGCCAAAAGCACCATTTGCATGCACATCTTGTGCTTTTGCAGAAAACTTCATCCGCGTCTACCAAAAGATGCATGTGCATGCTTAAAACGCGTTTTCGCACAAATCCGTGCGCGGGTGCTAAAAAGAGCAGCATCGGCATGCTTAGCACTTCGTTTGGTAGAAATCCACGTGCGCGTTCTGCCAAAAGCACCATTTGCATGCACATCTTGGGGTTTTGCAGAAAACTTCATCCGCGTCTACCAAAAGATGCATGTGCATGCTTAAAATGCGTTTTCGCACAAATCCGTGCGCGGGTGCTAAAAAGAGCAGCATCGGCATGCTTAGCACGTCGTTTGGTAGAAATCCACGTGCGCGTTCTGCCAAAAGCACCATTTGCATGCACATCTTGTGGTTTTGCAGAGAACTTCATCCGCGTCTACCAAAAGAAGCATGTCCATGCTTAAAACGCGTTTTCGCACAAATCCGTGCGCGGGTGCTAAAAAGAGCAGCATCGGCATGCTTAGCACGTCGTTTGGTAGAAATCCACGTGCGCGTTCTGCCAAAAGCACCATTTGCATGCACATCTTGTGGTTTTGCAGAGAACTTTATCCGCGTCTACCAAAAGATGCATGTGCATGCTTAAAACGCGTTTTCGCACAAATCCGTGCGCGGGTGCTAAAAAGAGCAGCATCGGCATGCTTAGCACGTCGTTTGGTAGAAATGCACGTGCGCGTTCTGCAAAAAGCACCATTTGCATGCACATCTTGTGGTTTTGCAGAAAACTTCATCCGCGTCTACCAAAAGATGCATGTCCATGCTTAAAACGCGTTTTCGCACAAATCCGTGCGCGGGTGCTAAAAAGAGCAGCATCGGCATGCTTAGCACGTCGTTTGGTAGAAATCCACGTGCGCGTTCTGCCAAAAGCACCATTTGCATGCACATATTGTGGTTTTGCAGAAAACTTCATCCGCGTCTACCAAAAGATGCACGTGCATGCTGAAAACGCGTTTTCGCACAAATCCGTGCGCGGGTGCTAAAAAGAGCAGCATCGGCATGCTTAGCACTTCGTTTGGTTGAAATCCACGTGCGCGTTCTGCCAAAAGCACCATTTGCATGCACATCTTGTAGTTTTGCAGAAAACTTCATCCGCGTCTACCAAAAGATGCATGTGCATGCTTAAAATGCGTTTTCGCACAAATCCGTGCGCGGGTGCTAAAAAGAGCAGCATCGGCATGCTTAGCACGTCGTTTGGTAGAAATCCACGTGCGCGTTCTGCCAAAAGCACCATTTGCATGCACATCTTGTGGTTTTGCAGAAAACTTCATCCGCGTCTACCAAAAGAAGCATGTCCATGCTTAAAACGCGTTTTCGCACAAATCCGTGCGCGGGTGCTAAAAAGAGCAGCATCGGCATGCTTAGCACGTCGTTTGGTAGAAATCCACGTGCGCGTTCTGCCAAAAGCACCATTTGCATGCACATCTTGTGGTTTTGCAGAGAACTTCATCCGCGTCTACCAAAAGATGCATGTGCATGCTTAAAACGCGTTTTCGCACAAATCCGTGCGCGGGTGCTAAAAAGAGCAGCATCGGCATGCTTAGCACGTCGTTTGGTAGAAATCCACGTGCGCGTTCTGCCAAAAGCACCATTTGCATGCACATCTTGTGGTTTTGCAGAAAACTTCATCCGCGTCTACCAAAAGATGCATGTGCATGCTTAAAACGCGTTTTCGCACAAATCCGTGCGCGGCTGCTAAAAAGAGCAGCATCGGCATGCTTAGCACGTCGTTTGGTAGAAATCCACGTGCGCGTTCTGCCAAAAGCACCATTTGCATGCACATCTTGTGGTTTTGCAGAAAACTTCATCCGCGTCTACCAAGAGATGCATGTGCATGCTTAAAACGCGTTTTCGCACAAATCCGTGCGCGGGTGCTAAAAAGAGCAGCATCGGCATGCTTAGCACGTTGTTTGGTAGAAATCCACGTGCGCGTTCTGCCAAAAGCACCATTTGCATGCACATATTGTGGTTTTGCAGAAAGCTTCATCCGCGTCTACCAAAAGATGCATGTGCATGCTTAAAACGCGTTTTCGCACAAATGCGTGCGCGGGTGCTAAAAAGAGCAGCATCGGCATGCTTAGCACGTCGTTTGGTAGAAATCCACGTGCGCGTTCTCCCAAAAGCACCATTTGCATGCACATTTTGTGGTTTTGCAGAAAACTTCATCCGCGTCTACCAAAAGATGCATGTGCATGCTTAAAACGCGTTTTCGCACAAATCCGTGCGCGGGTGCTAAAAAGAGCAGCATCGGCATGCTTAGCACGTCGTTTGGTAGAAATCCACGTGCGCGTTCTCCCAAAAGCACCATTTGCATGCACATCTTGTGGTTTTGCAGAAAACTTCATCCGCGTCTACCAAAAGATGCATGTCCATGCTTAAAACGCGTTTTCGCACAAATCCGTGCGCGGGTGCTAAAAAGAGCAGCATCGGCATGCTTAGCACGTCGTTTGGTAGAAATCCACGTGCGCGTTCTGCCAAAAGCACCATTTGCATGCACATCTTGTGGTTTTGCAGAGAACTTCATCCGCGTCTACCAAAAGATGCATGTGCATGCTTAAAACGCGTTTTCGCACAAATCCGTGCGCGGGTGCTAAAAAGAGCAGCATCGGCATGCTTAGCACGTCGTTTGGTAGAAATGCACGTGCGCGTTCTACAAAAAGCACCATTTGCATGCACATCTTGTGGTTTTGCAGAAAACTTCATCCGCGTCTACCAAAAGATGCATGTGCATGCTTAAAACGCGTTTTCGCACAAATCCGTGCGCGGGTGCTAAAAAGAGCAGCATCGGCATGCTTAGCACGTCGTTTAGTAGAAATCCACGTGCGCGTTCTGCCAAAAGCACCATTTGCATGCACATATTGTGGTTTTGCAGAAAACTTCATCCGCGTCTACCAAAAGATGCATGTGCATGCTTAAAACGCGTTTTCGCACAAATCCGTGCGCGGGTGCTAAAAAGACCATCATCGGCATGCTTAGCACGTCGTTTGGTAGAAATCCACGTGCGCGTTCTGCCAAAAGCACCATTTGCATGCACATCTTGTGGTTTTGCAGAAAACTTCATCCGCGTCTACCAAAAGATGCATGTGCATGCTTAAAACGCGTTTTCGCACAAATCCGTGCGCGGCTGCTAAAAAGAGCAGCATCGGCATGCTTAGCACGTCGTTTGGTAGAAATCCACGTGCGCGTTCTGCCAAAAGCACCACTTGCATGCACATCTTGTGGTTTTGCAGAAAACTTCATCCGCGTCTACCAAAAGATGCATGTGCATGCTTAAAACGCGTTTTCGCACAAATGCGTGCGCGGGTGCTAAAAAGAGCAGCATCGGCATGCTTAGCACGTCGTTTGGTAGAAATCCACGTGCGCGTTCTGCAAAAAGCACCATTTGCATGCACATATTGTGCTTTTGCAGAAAACTTCATCCGCGTCTACCAAAAGATGCATGTGCATGCTTAAAACGCGTTTTCGCACAAATCCGTGCGCGGGTGCTAAAAAGAGCAGCATCGGCATGCTTAGCACTTCGTTTGGTAGAAATCCACGTGCGCGTTCTGCCAAAAGCACCATTTGCATGCACATCTTGTGGTTTTGCAGAAAACTTCATCCGCGTCTACCAAAAGATGCATGTGCATGCTTAAAATGCGTTTTCGCACAAATCCGTGCGCGGGTGCTAAAAAGAGCAGCATCGGCATGCTTAGCACGTCGTTTGGTAGAAATCCACGTGCGCGTTCTGCCAAAAGCACCATTTGCATGCACATCTTGTGGTTTTGCAGAAAACTTCATCCGCGTCTACCAAAAGAAGCATGTCCATGCATAAAACGCGTTTTCGTACAAATCCGTGCGCGGGTGCTAAAAAGAGCAGCATCGGCATGCTTAGCACGTCGTTTTGTAGAAATCCACGTGCGCGTTCAGTCCAAAAGCACCATTTGCATGCACATCTTGTGGTTTTGCAGAGAACTTCATCCGCGTCTACCAAAAGAAGCATGTCCATGCTTAAAACGCGTTTTCGCACAAATCCGTGCGCGGGTGCTAAAAAGAGCAGCATCGGCATGCTTAGCACGTCGTTTGGTAGAAATCCACGTGCGCGTTCTGCCAAAAGCACCATTTGCATGCACATCTTGTGGTTTTGCAGAGAACTTTATCCGCGTCTACCAAAAGATGCATGTGCATGCTTAGAACGCGTTTTCGCACAAATCCGTGCGCGGGTGCTAAAAAGAGCAGCATCGGCATGCTTAGCACGTCGTTTGGTAGAAATGCACGTGCGCGTTCTGCAAAAAGCACCATTTGCATGCACATCTTGTGGTTTTGCAGAAAACTTCATCCGCGTCTACCAAAAGATGCATGTCCATGCTTAAAACGCGTTTTCGCACAAATCCGTGCGCGGGTGCTAAAAAGAGCAGCATCGGCATGCTTAGCACGTCGTTTGGTAGAAATCCACGTGCGCGTTCTGCCAAAAGCACCATTTGCATGCACATATTGTGGTTTTGCAGAAAACTTCATCCGCGTCTACCAAAAGATGCACGTGCATGCTGAAAACGCGTTTTCGCACAAATCCGTGCGCGGGTGCTAAAAAGAGCAGCATCGGCATGCTTAGCACGTCGTTTGGTAGAAATCCACGTGCGCGTTCTGCCAAAAGCACCATTTGCATGCACATCTTGTGGTTTTGCAGAAAACTTCATCCGCGTCTACCAAAAGATGCATGTGCATGCTTAAAACGCGTTTTCACACAAATCCGTGCGCGGCTGCTAAAAAGAGCAGCATCGGCATGCTTAGCACGTCGTTTGGTAGAAATCCACGTGCGCGTTCTGCCAAAAGCACCATTTGCATGCACATCTTGTGGTTTTGCAAAAAACTTCATCCGCGTCTACCAAAAGATGCATGTGCATGCTTAAAACGCGTTTTCGCACAAATGCGTGCGCGGGTGCTAAAAAGAGCAGCATCGGCATGCTTAGCACGTCGTTTGGTAGAAATCCACGTGCGCGTTCTGCAAAAAGCACCATTTGCATGCACATATTGTGCTTTTGCAGAAAACTTCATCCGCGTCTACCAAAAGATGCATGTGCATGCTTAAAACGCGTTTTCGCACAAATCCGTGCGCGGGTGCTAAAAAGAGCAGCATCGGCATGCTTAGCACTTCGTTTGGTAGAAATCCACGTGCGCGTTCTGCCAAAAGCACCATTTGCATGCACATCTTGTAGTTTTGCAGAAAACTTCATCCGCGTCTACCAAAAGATGCATGTGCATGCTTAAAATGCGTTTTCGCACAAATCCGTGCGCGGGTGCTAAAAAGAGCAGCATCGGCATGCTTAGCACGTCGTTTGGTAGAAATCCACGTGCGCGTTCTGCCAAAAGCACCATTTGCATGCACATCTTGTGGTTTTGCAGAAAACTTCATCCGCGTCTACCAAAAGAAGCATGTCCATGCTTAAAACGCGTTTTCGCACAAATCCGTGCGCGGGTGCTAAAAAGAGCAGCATCGGCATGCTTAGCACGTCGTTTGGTAGAAATCCACGTGCGCGTTCTGCCAAAAGCACCATTTGCATGCACATCTTGTGGTTTTGCAGAGAACTTCATCCGCGTCTACCAAAAGATGCATGTGCATGCTTAAAACGCGTTTTCGCACAAATCCGTGCGCGGGTGCTAAAAAGAGCAGCATCGGCATGCTTAGCACGTCGTTTGGTAGAAATGCACGTGCGCGTTCTGCAAAAAGCACCATTTGCATGCACATCTTGTGGTTTTGCAGAAAACTTCATCCGCGTCTACCAAAAGATGCATGTCCATGCTTAAAACGCGTTTTCGCACAAATCCGTGCGCGGGTGCTAAAAAGAGCAGCATCGGCATGCTTAGCACGTCGTTTGGTAGAAATCCACGTGCGCGTTCTGCCAAAAGCACCATTTGCATGCACATATTGTGGTTTTGCAGAAAACTTCATCCGCGTCTACCAAAAGATGCACGTGCATGCTTAAAACGCGTTTTCGCACAAATCCGTGCGCGGGTGCTAAAAAGAGCAGCATCGGCATGCTTAGCACGTCGTTTGGTAGAAATCCACGTGCGCGTTCTGCCAAAAGCACCATTTGCATGCACATCTTGTGGTTTTGCAGAAAACTTCATCCGCGTCTACCAAAAGATGCATGTGCATGCTTAAAACGCGTTTTCGCACAAATCCGTGCGCGGCTGCTAAAAAGAGCAGCATCGGCATGCTTAGCACGTCGTTTGGTAGAAATCCACGTGCGCGTTCTGCCAAAAGCACCATTTGCATGCACATCTTGTGGTTTTGCAGAAAACTTCATCCGCGTCTACCAAGAGATGCATGTGCATGCTTAAAACGCGTTTTCACACAAATCCGTGCGCGGGTGCTAAAAAGAGCAGCATCGGCATGCTTAGCACGTCGTTTGGTAGAAATCCACGTGCGCGTTCTGCCAAAAGCACCATTTGCATGCACATATTGTGGTTTTGCAGAAAACTTCATCCGCGTCTACCAAAAGATGCATGTGCATGCTTAAAACGCGTTTTCGCACAAATGCGTGCGCGGGTGCTAAAAAGAGCAGCATCGGCATGCTTAGCACGTCGTTTGGTAGAAATCCACGTGCGCGTTCTCCCAAAAGCACCATTTGCATGCACATTTTGTGGTTTTGCAGAAAACTTCATCCGCGTCTACCAAAAGATGCATGTGCATGCTTAAAACGCGTTTTCGCACAAATCCGTGCGCGGGTGCTAAAAAGAGCAGCATCGGCATGCTTAGCACGTCGTTTGGTAGAAATCCACGTGCGCGTTCTCCCAAAAGCACCATTTGCATGCACATCTTGTGGTTTTGCAGAAAACTTCATCCGCGTCTACCAAAAGATGCATGTCCATGCTTAAAACGCGTTTTCGCACAAATCCGTGCGCGGGTGCTAAAAAGAGCAGCATCGGCATGCTTAGCACGTCGTTTGGTAGAAATCCACGTGCGCGTTTTGCCAAAAGCACCATTTGCATGCATATCTTGTGGTTTTGCAGAGAACTTCATCCGCGTCTACCAAAAGATGCATGTGCATGCTTAAAACGCGTTTTCGCACAAATCCGTGCGCGGGTGCTAAAAAGAGCAGCATCGGCATGCTTAGCACGTCGTTTGGTAGAAATGCACGTGCGCGTTCTGCAAAAAGCACCATTTGCATGCACATCTTGTGGTTTTGCAGAAAACTTCATCCGCGTCTACCAAAAGATGCATGTGCATGCTTAAAACGCGTTTTCGCACAAATCCGTGCGCGGGTGCTAAAAAGAGCAGCATCGGCATGCTTAGCACGTCGTTTGGTAGAAATCCACGTGCGCGTTCTGCCAAAAGCACCATTTGCATGCACATATTGTGGTTTTGCAGAAAACTTCATCCGCGTCTACCAAAAGATGCATGTGCATGCTTAAAACGCGTTTTCGCACAAATCCGTGCGCGGGTGCTAAAAAGAGCATCATCGGCATGCTTAGCACGTCGTTTGGTAGAAATCCACGTGCGCGTTCTGCCAAAAGCACCATTTGCATGCACATCTTGTGGTTTTGCAGAAAACTTCATCCGCGTCTACCAAAAGATGCATGTGCATGCTTAAAACGCGTTTTCGCACAAATCCGTGCGCGGCTGCTAAAAAGAGCAGCATCGGCATGCTTAGCACGTCGTTTGGTAGAAATCCACGTGCGCGTTCTGCCAAAAGCACCATTTGCATGCACATCTTGTGGTTTTGCAGAAAACTTCATCCGCGTCTACCAAAAGATGCATGTGCATGCTTAAAACGCGTTTTCGCACAAATGCGTGCGCGGGTGCTAAAAAGAGCAGCATCGGCATGCTTAGCACGTCGTTTGGTAGAAATCCACGTGCGCGTTCTGCAAAAAGCACCATTTGCATGCACATATTGTGCTTTTGCAGAAAACTTCATCCGCGTCTACCAAAAGATGCATGTGCATGCTTAAAACGCGTTTTCGCACAAATCCGTGCGCGGGTGCTAAAAAGAGCAGCATCGGCATGCTTAGCACTTCGTTTGGTAGAAATCCACGTGCGCGTTCTGCCAAAAGCACCATTTGCATGCACATCTTGTGGTTTTGCAGAAAACTTCATCCGCGTCTACCAAAAGATGCATGTGCATGCTTAAAATGCGTTTTCGCACAAATCCGTGCGCGGGTGCTAAAAAGAGCAGCATCGGCATGCTTAGCACGTCGTTTGGTAGAAATCCACGTGCGCATTCTGCCAAAAGCACCATTTGCATGCACATCTTGTGGTTTTGCAGAAAACTTCATCCGCGTCTACCAAAAGAAGCATGTCCATGCTTAAAACGCGTTTTCGCACAAATCCGTGCGCGGGTGCTAAAAAGAGCAGCATCGGCATGCTTAGCACGTCGTTTGGTAGAAATCCACGTGCGCGTTCTGCCAAAAGCACCATTTGCATGCACATCTTGTGGTTTTGCAGAGAACTTCATCCGCGTCTACCAAAAGATGCATGTGCATGCTTAAAACGCGTTTTCGCACAAATCCGTGCGCGGGTGCTAAAAAGAGCAGCATCGGCATGCTTAGCACGTCGTTTGGTAGAAATGCACGTGCGCGTTCTGCAAAAAGCACCATTTGCATGCACATCTTGTGGTTTTGCAGAAAACTTCATCCGCGTCTACCAAAAGATGCATGTCCATGCTTAAAACGCGTTTTCGCACAAATCCGTGCGCGGGTGCTAAAAAGAGCAGCATCGGCATGCTTAGCACGTCGTTTGGTAGAAATCCACGTGCGCGTTCTGCCAAAAGCACCATTTCCATGCACATATTGTGGTTTTGCAGAAAACTTCATCCGCGTCTACCAAAAGATGCACGTGCATGCTTAAAACGCGTTTTCGCACAAATCCGTGCGCGGGTGCTAAAAAGAGCAGCATCGGCATGCTTAGCACGTCGTTTGGTAGAAATCCACGTGCGCGTTCTGCCAAAAGCACCATTTGCATGCACATCTTGTGGTTTTGCAGAAAACTTCATCCGCGTCTACCAAAAGATGCATGTGCATGCTTAAAACGCGTTTTCGCACAAATCCGTGCGCGGCTGCTAAAAAGAGCAGCATCGGCATGCTTAGCACGTCGTTTGGTAGAAATCCACGTGCGCGTTCTGCCAAAAGCACCATTTGCATGCACATCTTGTGGTTTTGCAGAAAACTTCATCCGCGTCTACCAAAAGATGCATGTGCATGCTTAAAACGCGTTTTCGCACAAATCCGTGCGCGGGTGCTAAAAAGAGCAGCATCGGCATGCTTAGCACGTCGTTTGGTAGAAATCCACGTGCGCGTTCTGCCAAAAGCACCATTTGCATGCACATATTGTGGTTTTGCAGAAAACTTCATCCGCGTCTACCAAAAGATGCATGTGCATGCTTAAAACGCGTTTTCGCACAAATGCGTGCGCGGGTGCTAAAAACAGCAGCATCGGCATGCTTAGCACGTCGTTTGGTAGAAATCCACGTGCGCGTTCTCCCAAAAGCACCATTTGCATGCACATTTTGTGGTTTTGCAGAAAACTTCATCCGCGTCTACCAAAAGATGCATGTGCATGCTTAAAACGCGTTTTCGCACAAATCCGTTCGCGGGTGCTAAAAAGAGCAGCATCGGCATGCTTAGCACGTCGTTTGGTAGAAATCCACGTGCGCGTTCTGCCAAAAGCACCATTTGCATGCACATCTTGTGGTTTTGCAGAAAACTTCATCCGCGTCTACCAAAAGATGCATGTCCATGCTTAAAACGCGTTTTCGCACAAATCCGTGCGCGGGTGCTAAAAAGAGCAGCATCGGCATGCTTAGCACGTCGTTTGGTAGAAATCCACGTGCGCGTTCTGCCAAAAGCACCATTTGCATGCACATCTTGTGGTTTTGCAGAGAACTTCATCCGCGTCTACCAAAAGATGCATGTGCATGCTTAAAACGCGTTTTCGCACAAATCCGTGCGCGGGTGCTAAAAAGAGCAGCATCGGCATGCTTAGCACGTCGTTTGGTAGAAATGCACGTGCGCGTTCTGCAAAAAGCACCATTTGCATGCACATCTTGTGGTTTTGCAGAAAACTTCATCCGCGTCTACCAAAAGATGCATGTGCATGCTTAAAACGCGTTTTCGCACAAATCCGTGCGCGGGTGCTAAAAAGAGCAGCATCGGCATGCTTAGCACGTCGTTTGGTAGAAATCCACGTGCGCGTTCTGCCAAAAGCACCATTTGCATGCACATATTGTGGTTTTGCAGAAAACTTCATCCGCGTCTACCAAAAGATGCATGTGCATGCTTAAAACGCGTTTTCGCACAAATCCGTGCGCGGGTGCTAAAAAGAGCAGCATCGGCATGCTTAGCACGTCGTTTGGTAGAAATCCACGTGCGCGTTCTGCCAAAAGCGCCATTTGCATGCACATCTTGTGGTTTTGCAGAAAACTTCATCCGCGTCTACCAAAAGATGCATGTGCATGCTTAAAACGCGTTTTCGCACAAATCCGTGCGCGGCTGCTAAAAAGAGCAGCATCGGCATGCTTAGCACGTCGTTTGGTAGAAATCCACGTGCGCGTTCTGCCAAAAGCACTATTTGCATGCACATCTTGTGGTTTTGCAGAAAACTTCATCCGCGTCTACCAAAAGATGCATGTGCATGCTTAAAACGCGTTTTCGCACAAATGCATGCGCGGGTGCTAAAAAGAGCAGCATCGGCATGCTTAGCACGTCGTTTGGTAGAAATCCACGTGCGCGTTCTGCAAAAAGCACCATTTGCATGCACATCTTGTGGTTTTGCAGAAAGCTTCATCCGCGTCTACCAAAAGATGCATGTGCATGCTTAAAACGCGTTTTCGCACAAATGCGTGCGCGGGTGCTAAAAAGAGCAGCATCGGCATGCTTAGCACGTCGTTTGGTAGAAATCCACGTGCGCGTTCTCCCAAAAGCACCATTTGCATGCACATTTTGTGGTTTTGCAGAAAACTTCATCCGCGTCTACCAAAAGATGCATGAGCATGCTTAAAACGCGTTTTCGCACAAATCCGTTCGCGGGTGCTAAAAAGAGCAGCATCGGCATGCTTAGCACGTCGTTTGGTAGAAATCCACGTGCGCGTTCTGCCAAAAGCACCATTTGCATGCACATCGTGTGGTTTTGCAGAAAACTTCATCCGCGTCTACCAAAAGATACATGTGCATGCTTAAAACGCGTTTTCGCACAAATGCGTGCGCGGGTGCTAAAAAGAGGAGCATCGGCATGCTTAGCACGTCGTTTGGTAGAAATCCACGTGCGCGTTCTGCCAAAAGCACCATTTGCATGCACATCTTGTGGTTTTGCAGAAAACTTCATCCGCGTCTACCAAAAGATGCATGTGCATGCTTAAAACGCGTTTTCGCACAAATCCTTGCGCGGGTGCTAAAAAGAGCAGCATCGGCATGCTTAGCACGTCGTTTGGTAGAAATCCACGTGCGCGTTCTGCCAAAAGCACCATTTGCATGCACATCTTGTGGTTTTTCAGAAAACTTCATCCGCGTCTACCAAAAGATGCATGTGCATGCTTAAAACGCGTTTTCGCACAAATCCATGCGCGGGTGCTAAAAAGAGCAGCATCGGCATGCTTAGCACGTCGTTTGGTAGAAATCCACGTGCGCGTTCTGCCAAAAGCACCATTTGCATGCACATCTTGTGGTTTTGCAGAAAACTTCATCCGCGTCTACCAAAAGATGCATGTGCATGCTTAAAACGCGTTTTCGCACAAATGCCTGCGCGGGTGCTAAAAAGAGCAGCATCGGCATGCTTAGCACGTCGTTTGGTAGAAATCCACGTGCGCGTTCTGCCAAAAGCACCATTTGCATGCACATCTTGTGGTTTTGCAGAAAACTTCATCCGCGTCTACCAAAAGATGCATGTGCTTGCTGAAAATGCGTTTTCGCACAAATCCGTGCGCGGGTGCTAAAAAGAGCAGCATCGGCATGCTTAGCACGTCGTTTGGTAGAAATCCACGTGCGCGTTCTGCCAAAAGCACCATTTGCATGCACATCTTGTGGTTTTGCAGAAAACTTCATCCGCGTCTACCAAAAGAAGCATGTCCATGCTTAAAACGCGTTTTCGCACAAATCCGTGCGCGGGTGCTAAAAAGAGCAGCATCGGCATGCTTAGCACGTCGTTTGGTAGAAATCCACGTGCGCGTTCTGCCAAAAGCACCATTTGCATGCACATCTTGTGGTTTTGCAGAGAACTTCATCCGCGTCTACCAAAAGATGCATGTGCATGCTTAAAACGCGTTTTCGCACAAATCCGTGCGCGGGTGCTAAAAAGAGCAGCATCGGCATGCTTAGCACGTCGTTTGGTAGAAATGCACGTGCGCGTTCTGCAAAAAGCACCATTTGCATGCACATCTTGTGGTTTTGCAGAAAACTTCATCCGCGTCTACCAAAAGATGCATGTGCATGCTTAAAACGCGTTTTCGCACAAATCCGTGCGCGGGTGCTAAAAAGAGCAGCATCGGCATGCTTAGCACGTCGTTTGGTAGAAATCCACGTGCGCGTTCTGCCAAAAGCACCATTTGCATGCACATATTGTGGTTTTGCAGAAAACTTCATCCGCGTCTACCAAAAGATGCATGTACATGCTTAAAACGCGTTTTCGCACAAATCCGTGCGCGGGTGCTAAAAAGAGCAGCATCGGCATGCTTAGCACGTCGTTTGGTAGAAATCCCCGTGCGCGTTCTGCCAAAAGCACCATTTGCATGCACATCTTGTGGTTTTGCAGAAAACTTCATCCGCGTCTACCAAAAGATGCATGTGCATGCTTAAAACGCGTTTTCGCACAAATCCGTGCGCGGGTGCTAAAAAGAGCAGCATCGGCATGCTTAGCACGTCGTTTGGTAGAAATCCACGTGCGCGTTCCGCCAACAGCACCATTTGCATGCACATCTTGTGGTTTTGCAGAAAACTTCATCCGCGTCTACCAAAAGATGCATGTGCATGCTTAAAACGCGTTTTCGCACAAATCCGTGCGCGGGTGCTAAAAAGAGCAGCATCGGCATGCTTAGCACGTCGTTTGGTAGAAATCCACGTGCGCGTTCTCCCAAAAGCACCATTTGCATGCACATCTTGTGGTTTTGCAGAAAACTTCATCCGCGTCTACCAAAAGATGCATGTGCATGCTTAAAATGCGTTTTCGCACAAATCCGTGCGCGGGTGCTAAAAAGAGCAGCGTCGGCATGCTTACCACGTCGTTTGGTAGAAATCCACGTGCGCGTTCTGCCAAAAGCACCATTTGCATGCACATCTTGTGGTTTTGCAGAAAACTTCATCCGCGTCTACCAAAAGATGCATGTGCATGCTTAAAACGCGTTTTCGCACAAATCCGTGCGCGGGTGCTAAAAAGAGCAGCATCGGCATGCTTAGCACGTCGTTTGGTAGAAATCCACGTGCGCGTTCTGCCAAAAGCACCATTTGCATGCACATCTTGTGGTTTTGCAGAAAACTTCATCCGCGTCTACCAAAAGATGCATGTGCATGCTTAAAACGCGTTTTCGCACAAATCCGTGCGCGGGTGCTAAAAAGAGCAGCATCGGCATGCCTAGCACGTCGTTTGGTAGAAATCCACGTGCGCGTTCTGCCAAAAGCACCATTTGCATGCACATCTTGTGGTTTTGCAGAAAACTTCATTCGCGTCTACCAAAAGATGCATGTGCATGCTTAAAACGCGTTTTCGCACAAATCCGTGCGCGGGTGCTAAAAAGAGCAGCATCGGCATGCTTAGCACGTCGTTTGGTAGAAATCCACGTGCGCGTTCTGCCAAAAGCACCATTTGCACGCACATCTTGTGGTTTTGCAGAGAACTTCATTCGCGTCTACCAAAAGATGCATGTGCATGCTTAAAACGCGTTTTCGCACAAATCCGTGCGCAGGTGCTAAAAAGAGCAGCATCGGCATGCTTAGCACGTCGTTTGGTAGAAATCCACGTGCGCGTTCTGCCAAAAGCACCATTTGCATGCACATCTTGTGGTTTTTCAGAAAACTTCATCCGCGTCTACGAAAAGATGCATGTGCATGCTTAAAACGCGTTTTCGCACAAATCCGTGCGCGGGTGCTAAAAAGAGCAGCATCGGCACGCTTAGCACGTCGTTTGGTAGAAATCCACGTGCGCGTTCTGCCAAAAGCCCCATTTGCATGCACATCTTGTGGTTTTGCAGAAAACTTCATCCGCGTCTACCAAAAGATGCATGTGCATGCTTAAAACGCGTTTTCGCACAAATCCGTGCGCGGGTGCTAAAAAGAGCAGCATCGGCAAGCTTAGCACGTCGTTTGGTAGAAATCCACGTGGGCGTTCTGCCAAAAGCACCATTTGCATGCACATCTTGTGGTTTTGCAGAAAACTTCATCCGCGTCTACCAAAAGATGCATGTGCATGCTTAAAACGCGTTTTCGCACAAATCCGTGCGCGGGTGCTAAAAAGAACAGCATCGGCATGCTTAGCACGTCGTTTGGTAGAAATCCACGTGCGCGTTCTGCCAAAAGCACCATTTGCATGCACATCTTGTGGTTTTGCAGAAAACTTCATCCGCGTCTACCAAAAGATGCATGTGCATGCTTAAAACGCGTTTTCGCACAAATCCGTGCGCGGGTGCTAAAAAGAGCAGCATCGGCATGCTTAGCACGTCGTTTGGTAGAAATCCACGTGCGCGCTCTGCCAAAAGCACCATTTGCATGCACATCTTGTGGTTTTGCAGAAAACTTCATCCGCGTCTACCAAAAGATGCATGTGCATGCTTAAAACGCGTTTTCGCACAAATCCGTGCGCGGGTGCTAAAAAGAGCAGCGTCGGCAAGCTTAGCACGTCGTTTGGTAGAAATCCACGTGCGCGTTCTGCCAAAAGCACCATTTGCATGCACATCTTGTGGTTTTGCAGAAAACTTCATCCGCGTCTACCAAAAGATGCATGTGCATGCTTAAAACGCGTTTTCGCACAAATCCGTGCGCGGGTGCTAAAAAGAGCAGCATCGGCATTTAGCACGTCGTTTGGTAGAAATCCACGTGCGCGTTCTGCCAAAAGCACCATTTGCATGCACATCTTGTGGTTTTGCAGAAAACTTCATCCGCGTCTACCAAAAGATGCATGTGCATGCTTAAAACGCGTTTTCGCACAAATGCGTGCGCGGGTGCTAAAAAGAGGAGCATCGGCATGCTTAGCACGTCGTTTGGTAGAAATCCACGTGCGCGTTCTGCCAAAAGCACCATTTGCATGCACATCTTGTGGTTTTGCAGAAAACTTCATCCGCGTCTACCAAAAGATGCATGTGCATGCTTAAAACGCGTTTTCGCACAAATCCTTGCGCGGGTGCTAAAAAGAGCAGCATCGGCATGCTTAGCACGTCGTTTGGTAGAAATCCACGTGCGCGTTCTGCCAAAAGCACCATTTGCATGCACATCTTGTGGTTTTTCAGAAAACTTCATCCGCGTCTACCAAAAGATGCATGTGCATGCTTAAAACGCGTTTTCGCACAAATCCATGCGCGGGTGCTAAAAAGAGCAGCATCGGCATGCTTAGCACGTCGTTTGGTAGAAATCCACGTGCGCGTTCTGCCAAAAGCACCATTTGCATGCACATCTTGTGGTTTTGCAGAAAACTTCATCCGCGTCTACCAAAAGATGCATGTGCATGCTTAAAACGCGTTTTCGCACAAATGCCTGCGCGGGTGCTAAAAAGAGCAGCATCGGCATGCTTAGCACGTCGTTTGGTAGAAATCCACGTGCGCGTTCTGCCAAAAGCACTATTTGCATGCACATCTTGTGGTTTTGCAGAAAACTTCATCCGCGTCTACCAAAAGATGCATGTGCATGCTTAAAACGCGTTTTCGCACAAATGCATGCGCGGGTGCTAAAAAGAGCAGCATCGGCATGCTTAGCACGTCGTTTGGTAGAAATCCACGTGCGCGTTCTGCAAAAAGCACCATTTGCATGCACATCTTGTGGTTTTGCAGAAAGCTTCATCCGCGTCTACCAAAAGATGCATGTGCATGCTTAAAACGCGTTTTCGCACAAATGCGTGCGCGGGTGCTAAAAAGAGCAGCATCGGCATGCTTAGCACGTCGTTTGGTAGAAATCCACGTGCGCGTTCTCCCAAAAGCACCATTTGCATGCACATTTTGTGGTTTTGCAGAAAACTTCATCCGCGTCTACCAAAAGATGCATGAGCATGCTTAAAACGCGTTTTCGCACAAATCCGTTCGCGGGTGCTAAAAAGAGCAGCATCGGCATGCTTAGCACGTCGTTTGGTAGAAATCCACGTGCGCGTTCTGCCAAAAGCACCATTTGCATGCACATCGTGTGGTTTTGCAGAAAACTTCATCCGCGTCTACCAAAAGATACATGTGCATGCTTAAAACGCGTTTTCGCACAAATGCGTGCGCGGGTGCTAAAAAGAGGAGCATCGGCATGCTTAGCACGTCGTTTGGTAGAAATCCACGTGCGCGTTCTGCCAAAAGCACCATTTGCATGCACATCTTGTGGTTTTGCAGAAAACTTCATCCGCGTCTACCAAAAGATGCATGTGCATGCTTAAAACGCGTTTTCGCACAAATCCTTGCGCGGGTGCTAAAAAGAGCAGCATCGGCATGCTTAGCACGTCGTTTGGTAGAAATCCACGTGCGCGTTCTGCCAAAAGCACCATTTGCATGCACATCTTGTGGTTTTTCAGAAAACTTCATCCGCGTCTACCAAAAGATGCATGTGCATGCTTAAAACGCGTTTTCGCACAAATCCATGCGCGGGTGCTAAAAAGAGCAGCATCGGCATGCTTAGCACGTCGTTTGGTAGAAATCCACGTGCGCGTTCTGCCAAAAGCACCATTTGCATGCACATCTTGTGGTTTTGCAGAAAACTTCATCCGCGTCTACCAAAAGATGCATGTGCATGCTTAAAACGCGTTTTCGCACAAATGCCTGCGCGGGTGCTAAAAAGAGCAGCATCGGCATGCTTAGCACGTCGTTTGGTAGAAATCCACGTGCGCGTTCTGCCAAAAGCACCATTTGCATGCACATCTTGTGGTTTTGCAGAAAACTTCATCCGCGTCTACCAAAAGATGCATGTGCTTGCTGAAAATGCGTTTTCGCACAAATCCGTGCGCGGGTGCTAAAAAGAGCAGCATCGGCATGCTTAGCACGTCGTTTGGTAGAAATCCACGTGCGCGTTCTGCCAAAAGCACCATTTGCATGCACATCTTGTGGTTTTGCAGAAAACTTCATCCGCGTCTACCAAAAGAAGCATGTCCATGCTTAAAACGCGTTTTCGCACAAATCCGTGCGCGGGTGCTAAAAAGAGCAGCATCGGCATGCTTAGCACGTCGTTTGGTAGAAATCCACGTGCGCGTTCTGCCAAAAGCACCATTTGCATGCACATCTTGTGGTTTTGCAGAGAACTTCATCCGCGTCTACCAAAAGATGCATGTGCATGCTTAAAACGCGTTTTCGCACAAATCCGTGCGCGGGTGCTAAAAAGAGCAGCATCGGCATGCTTAGCACGTCGTTTGGTAGAAATGCACGTGCGCGTTCTGCAAAAAGCACCATTTGCATGCACATCTTGTGGTTTTGCAGAAAACTTCATCCGCGTCTACCAAAAGATGCATGTGCATGCTTAAAACGCGTTTTCGCACAAATCCGTGCGCGGGTGCTAAAAAGAGCAGCATCGGCATGCTTAGCACGTCGTTTGGTAGAAATCCACGTGCGCGTTCTGCCAAAAGCACCATTTGCATGCACATATTGTGGTTTTGCAGAAAACTTCATCCGCGTCTACCAAAAGATGCATGTACATGCTTAAAACGCGTTTTCGCACAAATCCGTGCGCGGGTGCTAAAAAGAGCAGCATCGGCATGCTTAGCACGTCGTTTGGTAGAAATCCCCGTGCGCGTTCTGCCAAAAGCACCATTTGCATGCACATCTTGTGGTTTTGCAGAAAACTTCATCCGCGTCTACCAAAAGATGCATGTGCATGCTTAAAACGCGTTTTCGCACAAATCCGTGCGCGGGTGCTAAAAAGAGCAGCATCGGCATGCTTAGCACGTCGTTTGGTAGAAATCCACGTGCGCGTTCCGCCAACAGCACCATTTGCATGCACATCTTGTGGTTTTGCAGAAAACTTCATCCGCGTCTACCAAAAGATGCATGTGCATGCTTAAAACGCGTTTTCGCACAAATCCGTGCGCGGGTGCTAAAAAGAGCAGCATCGGCATGCTTAGCACGTCGTTTGGTAGAAATCCACGTGCGCGTTCTCCCAAAAGCACCATTTGCATGCACATCTTGTGGTTTTGCAGAAAACTTCATCCGCGTCTACCAAAAGATGCATGTGCATGCTTAAAATGCGTTTTCGCACAAATCCGTGCGCGGGTGCTAAAAAGAGCAGCGTCGGCATGCTTACCACGTCGTTTGGTAGAAATCCACGTGCGCGTTCTGCCAAAAGCACCATTTGCATGCACATCTTGTGGTTTTGCAGAAAACTTCATCCGCGTCTACCAAAAGATGCATGTGCATGCTTAAAACGCGTTTTCGCACAAATCCGTGCGCGGGTGCTAAAAAGAGCAGCATCGGCATGCTTAGCACGTCGTTTGGTAGAAATCCACGTGCGCGTTCTGCCAAAAGCACCATTTGCATGCACATCTTGTGGTTTTGCAGAAAACTTCATCCGCGTCTACCAAAAGATGCATGTGCATGCTTAAAACGCGTTTTCGCACAAATCCGTGCGCGGGTGCTAAAAAGAGCAGCATCGGCATGCCTAGCACGTCGTTTGGTAGAAATCCACGTGCGCGTTCTGCCAAAAGCACCATTTGCATGCACATCTTGTGGTTTTGCAGAAAACTTCATTCGCGTCTACCAAAAGATGCATGTGCATGCTTAAAACGCGTTTTCGCACAAATCCGTGCGCGGGTGCTAAAAAGAGCAGCATCGGCATGCTTAGCACGTCGTTTGGTAGAAATCCACGTGCGCGTTCTGCCAAAAGCACCATTTGCACGCACATCTTGTGGTTTTGCAGAGAACTTCATTCGCGTCTACCAAAAGATGCATGTGCATGCTTAAAACGCGTTTTCGCACAAATCCGTGCGCAGGTGCTAAAAAGAGCAGCATCGGCATGCTTAGCACGTCGTTTGGTAGAAATCCACGTGCGCGTTCTGCCAAAAGCACCATTTGCATGCACATCTTGTGGTTTTTCAGAAAACTTCATCCGCGTCTACGAAAAGATGCATGTGCATGCTTAAAACGCGTTTTCGCACAAATCCGTGCGCGGGTGCTAAAAAGAGCAGCATCGGCACGCTTAGCACGTCGTTTGGTAGAAATCCACGTGCGCGTTCTGCCAAAAGCCCCATTTGCATGCACATCTTGTGGTTTTGCAGAAAACTTCATCCGCGTCTACCAAAAGATGCATGTGCATGCTTAAAACGCGTTTTCGCACAAATCCGTGCGCGGGTGCTAAAAAGAGCAGCATCGGCAAGCTTAGCACGTCGTTTGGTAGAAATCCACGTGGGCGTTCTGCCAAAAGCACCATTTGCATGCACATCTTGTGGTTTTGCAGAAAACTTCATCCGCGTCTACCAAAAGATGCATGTGCATGCTTAAAACGCGTTTTCGCACAAATCCGTGCGCGGGTGCTAAAAAGAACAGCATCGGCATGCTTAGCACGTCGTTTGGTAGAAATCCACGTGCGCGTTCTGCCAAAAGCACCATTTGCATGCACATCTTGTGGTTTTGCAGAAAACTTCATCCGCGTCTACCAAAAGATGCATGTGCATGCTTAAAACGCGTTTTCGCACAAATCCGTGCGCGGGTGCTAAAAAGAGCAGCATCGGCATGCTTAGCACGTCGTTTGGTAGAAATCCACGTGCGCGCTCTGCCAAAAGCACCATTTGCATGCACATCTTGTGGTTTTGCAGAAAACTTCATCCGCGTCTACCAAAAGATGCATGTGCATGCTTAAAACGCGTTTTCGCACAAATCCGTGCGCGGGTGCTAAAAAGAGCAGCGTCGGCAAGCTTAGCACGTCGTTTGGTAGAAATCCACGTGCGCGTTCTGCCAAAAGCACCATTTGCATGCACATCTTGTGGTTTTGCAGAAAACTTCATCCGCGTCTACCAAAAGATGCATGTGCATGCTTAAAACGCGTTTTCGCACAAATCCGTGCGCGGGTGCTAAAAAGAGCAGCATCGGCATTTAGCACGTCGTTTGGTAGAAATCCACGTGCGCGTTCTGCCAAAAGCACCATTTGCATGCACATCTTGTGGTTTTGCAGAAAACTTCATCCGCGTCTACCAAAAGATGCATGTGCATGCTTAAAACGCGTTTTCGCACAAATGCGTGCGCGGGTGCTAAAAAGAGGAGCATCGGCATGCTTAGCACGTCGTTTGGTAGAAATCCACGTGCGCGTTCTGCCAAAAGCACCATTTGCATGCACATCTTGTGGTTTTGCAGAAAACTTCATCCGCGTCTACCAAAAGATGCATGTGCATGCTTAAAACGCGTTTTCGCACAAATCCTTGCGCGGGTGCTAAAAAGAGCAGCATCGGCATGCTTAGCACGTCGTTTGGTAGAAATCCACGTGCGCGTTCTGCCAAAAGCACCATTTGCATGCACATCTTGTGGTTTTTCAGAAAACTTCATCCGCGTCTACCAAAAGATGCATGTGCATGCTTAAAACGCGTTTTCGCACAAATCCATGCGCGGGTGCTAAAAAGAGCAGCATCGGCATGCTTAGCACGTCGTTTGGTAGAAATCCACGTGCGCGTTCTGCCAAAAGCACCATTTGCATGCACATCTTGTGGTTTTGCAGAAAACTTCATCCGCGTCTACCAAAAGATGCATGTGCATGCTTAAAACGCGTTTTCGCACAAATGCCTGCGCGGGTGCTAAAAAGAGCAGCATCGGCATGCTTAGCACGTCGTTTGGTAGAAATCCACGTGCGCGTTCTGCCAAAAGCACCATTTGCATGCACATCTTGTGGTTTTGCAGAAAACTTCATCCGCGTCTACCAAAAGATGCATGTGCTTGCTTAAAATGCGTTTTCGCACAAATCCGTGCGCGGGTGCTAAAAAGAGCAGCATCGGCATGCTTAGCACGTCGTTTGGTAGAAATCCACGTGCGCGTTCTGCCAAAAGCACCATTTGCATGCACATCTTGTGGTTTTGCAGAAAACTTCATCCGCGTCTACCAAAAGAAGCATGTCCATGCTTAAAACGCGTTTTCGCACAAATCCGTGCGCGGGTGCTAAAAAGAGCAGCATCGGCATGCTTAGCACGTCGTTTGGTAGAAATCCACGTGCGCGTTCTGCCAAAAGCACCATTTGCATGCACATCTTGTGGTTTTGCAGAGAACTTCATCCGCGTCTACCAAAAGATGCATGTGCATGCTTAAAACGCGTTTTCGCACAAATCCGTGCGCGGGTGCTAAAAAGAGCAGCATCGGCATGCTTAGCACGTCGTTTGGTAGAAATGCACGTGCGCGTTCTGCAAAAAGCACCATTTGCATGCACATCTTGTGGTTTTGCAGAAAACTTCATCCGCGTCTACCAAAAGATGCATGTGCATGCTTAAAACGCGTTTTCGCACAAATCCGTGCGCGGGTGCTAAAAAGAGCAGCATCGGCATGCTTAGCACGTCGTTTGGTAGAAATCCACGTGCGCGTTCTGCCAAAAGCACCATTTGCATGCACATATTGTGGTTTTGCAGAAAACTTCATCCGCGTCTACCAAAAGATGCATGTGCATGCTTAAAACGCGTTTTCGCACAAATCCGTGCGCGGGTGCTAAAAAGAGCAGCATCGGCATGCTTAGCACGTCGTTTGGTAGAAATCCCCGTGCGCGTTCTGCGAAAAGCACCATTTGCATGCACATCTTGTGGTTTTGCAGAAAACTTCATCCGCGTCTACCAAAAGATGCATGTGCATGCTTAAAACGCGTTTTCGCACAAATCCGTGCGCGGGTGCTAAAAAGAGCAGCATCGGCATGCTTAGCACGTCGTTTGGTAGAAATCCACGTGCGCGTTCCGCCAACAGCACCATTTGCATGCACATCTTGTGGTTTTGCAGAAAACTTCATCCGCGTCTACCAAAAGATGCATGTGCATGCTTAAAATGCGTTTTCGCACAAATCCGTGCGCGGGTGCTAAAAAGAGCAGCGTCGGCATGCTTAGCACGTCGTTTGGTAGAAATCCACGTGCGCGTTCTGCCAAAAGCACCATTTGCATGCACATCTTGTGGTTTTGCAGAAAACTTCATCCGCGTCTACCAAAAGATGCATGTGCATGCTTAAAACGCGTTTTCGCACAAATCCGTGCGCGGGTGCTAAAAAGAGCAGCATCGGCATGCTTAGCACATCGTTTGGTAGAAATCCACGTGCGCGTTCTGCCAAAAGCACCATTTGCATGCACATCTTGTGGTTTTGCAGAAAACTTCATCCGCGTCTACCAAAAGATGCATGTGCATGCTTAAAACGCGTTTTCGCACAAATCCGTGCGCGGGTGCTAAAAAGAGCAGCATCGGCATGCCTAGCACGTCGTTTGGTAGAAATCCACGTGCGCGTTCTGCCAAAAGCACCATTTGCATGCACATCTTGTGGTTTTGCAGAAAACTTCATTCGCGTCTACCAAAAGATGCATGTGCATGCTTAAAACGCGTTTTCGCACAAATCCGTGCGCGGGTGCTAAAAAGAGCAGCATCGGCATGCTTAGCACGTCGTTTGGTAGAAATCCACGTGCGCGTTCTGCCAAAAGCACCATTTGCACGCACATCTTGTGGTTTTGCAGAGAACTTCATTCGCGTCTACCAAAAGATGCATGTGCATGCTTAAAACGCGTTTTCGCACAAATCCGTGCGCAGGTGCTAAAAAGAGCAGCATCGGCATGCTTAGCACGTCGTTTGGTAGAAATCCACGTGCGCGTTCTGCCAAAAGCACCATTTGCATGCACATCTTGTGGTTTTTCAGAAAACTTCATCCGCGTCTACGAAAAGATGCATGTGCATGCTTAAAACGCGTTTTCGCACAAATCCGTGCGCGGGTGCTAAAAAGAGCAGCATCGGCACGCTTAGCACGTCGTTTGGTAGAAATCCACGTGCGCGTTCTGCCAAAAGCCCCATTTGCATGCACATCTTGTGGTTTTGCAGAAAACTTCATCCGCGTCTACCAAAAGATGCATGTGCATGCTTAAAACGCGTTTTCGCACAAATCCGTGCGCGGGTGCTAAAAAGAGCAGCATCGGCAAGCTTAGCACGTCGTTTGGTAGAAATCCACGTGGGCGTTCTGCCAAAAGCACCATTTGCATGCACATCTTGTGGTTTTGCAGAAAACTTCATCCGCGTCTACCAAAAGATGCATGTGCATGCTTAAAACGCGTTTTCGCACAAATCCGTGCGCGGGTGCTAAAAAGAGCAGCATCGGCATGCTTAGCACGTCGTTTGGTAGAAATCCACGTGGGCGTTCTGCCAAAAGCACCATTTGCATGCACATCTTGTGGTTTTGCAGAAAACTTCATCCGCGTCTACCAAAAGATGCATGTGCATGCTTAAAACGCGTTTTCGCACAAATCCGTGCGCGGGTGCTAAAAAGAACAGCATCGGCATGCTTAGCACGTCGTTTGGTAGAAATCCACGTGCGCGTTCTGCCAAAAGCACCATTTGCATGCACATCTTGTGGTTTTGCAGAAAACTTCATCCGCGTCTACCAAAAGATGCATGTGCATGCTTAAAACGCGTTTTCGCACAAATCCGTGCGCGGGTGCTAAAAAGAGCAGCATCGGCATGCTTAGCACGTCGTTTGGTAGAAATCCACGTGCGCGCTCTGCCAAAAGCACCATTTGCATGCACATCTTGTGGTTTTGCAGAAAACTTCATCCGCGTCTACCAAAAGATGCATGTGCATGCTTAAAACGCGTTTTCGCACAAATCCGTGCGCGGGTGCTAAAAAGAGCAGCGTCGGCATGCTTAGCACGTCGTTTGGTAGAAATCCACGTGCGCGTTCTGCCAAAAGCACCATTTGCATGCACATCTTGTGGTTTTGCAGAAAACTTCATCCGCGTCTACCAAAAGATGCATGTGCATGCTTAAAACGCGTTTTCGCACAAATCCGTGCGCGGGTGCTAAAAAGAGCAGCATCGGCATGCTTAGCACGTCGTTTGGTAGAAATCCACGTGCGCGCTCTGCCAAAAGCACCATTTGCATGCACATCTTGTGGTTTTGCAGAAAACTTCATCCGCCTCTACCAAAAGATGCATGTGCATGCTTAAAACGCGTTTTCGCACAAATCCGTGCGCGGGTGCTAAAAAGAGCAGCGTCGGCATGCTTAGCACGTCGTTTGGTAGAAATCCACGTGCGCGTTCTGCCAAAAGCACCATTTGCATGCACATCTTGTGGTTTTGCAGAAAACTTCATCCGCGTCTACCAAAAGATGCATGTGCATGCTTAAAACGCGTTTTCGCACAAATCCGTGCGCGGGTGCTAAAAAGAGCAGCATCGGCATTTAGCACGTCGTTTGGTAGAAATCCACGTGCGCGTTCTGCCAAAAGCACCATTTGCATGCACATCTTGTGGTTTTGCAGAAAACTTCATCCGCGTCTACCAAAAGATGCATGTGCATGCTTAAAACGCGTTTTCGCACAAATACGTGCGCGGGTGCTAAAAAGAGCAGCATCGGCATGCTTAGCACGTCGTTTGGTAGAAATCCACGTGCGCGCTCTGCCAAAAGCACCATTTGCATGCACATCTTGTGGTTTTGCAGAAAACTTCATCCGCGTCTACCAAAAGATGCATGTGCATGCTTAAAACGCGTTTCGCACAAATCCGTGCGCGGGTGCTAAAAAGAGCAGCGTCGGCATGCTTAGCACGTCGTTTGGTAGAAATCCACGTGCGCGTTCTGCCAAAAGCACCATTTGCATGCACATCTTGTGGTTTTGCAGAAAACTTCATCCGCGTCTACCAAAAGATGCATGTGCATGCTTAAAACGCGTTTTCGCACAAATCCGTGCGCGGGTGCTAAAAAGAGCAGCATCGGCATTTAGCACGTCGTTTGGTAGAAATCCACGTGCGCGTTCTGCCAAAAGCACCATTTGCATGCACATCTTGTGGTTTTGCAGAAAACTTCATCCGCGTCTACCAAAAGATGCATGTGCATGCTTAAAACGCGTTTTCGCACAAATACGTGCGCGGGTGCTAAAAAGAGCAGCATCGGCATGCCTAGCACGTCGTTTGGTAGAAATCCACGTGCGCGTTCTGCCAAAAGCACCATTTGCATGCACATCTTGTGGTTTTGCAGAAAACTTCATTCGCGTCTACCAAAAGATGCATGTGCATGCTTAAAACGCGTTTTCGCACAAATCCGTGCGCGGGCGCTAAAAAGAGCAGCATCGGCATGCTTAGCACGTCGTTTGGTAGAAATCCACGTGCGCGTTCTGCCAAAAGCACCATTTGCACGCACATCTTGTGGTTTTGCAGAGAACTTCATCCGCGTCTACCAAAAGATGCATGTGCATGCTTAAAACGCGTTTTCGCACAAATCCGTGCGCAGGTGCTAAAAAGAGCAGCATCGGCATGCTTAGCACGTCCTTTGGTTGAAATCCACGTGCGCGTTCTGCCAAAAGCACCATTTGCATGCACATCTTGTGGTTTTTCAGAAAACTTCATCCGCGTCTATGAAAAGATGCATGTGCATGCTTAAAAACGCGTTTTCGCACAAATCCGTGCGCGGGTGCTACAAAGAGCAGCATCGGCACGCTTAGCACGTCGTTTGGTAGAAATCCACGTGCGCGTTCTGCCAAAAGCCCCATTTGCATGCACATCTTGTGGTTTTGCAGAAAACTTCATCCGCGTCTACCAAAAGATGCATGTGCATGCTTAAAACGCGTTTTCGCACAAATCCGTGCGCGGGTGCTTAAAAGAGCAGCATCGGCATGCTTAGCACGTCGTTTGGTAGAAATCCACGTGGGCGTTCTGCCAAAAGCACCATTTGCATGCACATGTTGTGGTTTTGCAGAAAACTTCATCCGCGTCTACCAAAAGATGCATGTGCATGCTTAAAACGCGTTTTCGCACAAATCCGTGCGCGGGTGCTAAAAAGAACAGCATCGGCATGCTTAGCACGTCGTTTGGTAGAAATCCACGTGCGCGTTCTGCCAAAAGCACCATTTGCATGCACATCTTGTGGTTTTGCAGAAAACTTCATCCGCGTCTACCAAAAGATGCATGTGCATGCTTAAAACGCGTTTTCGCACAAGTCCGTGCGCGGGTGCTAAAAAGAGCAGCATCGGCATGCTTAGCACGTCGTTTGGTAGAAATCCACGTGCGCGTTCTGCCAAAAGCACCCTTTGCATGCACATCTTGTGGTTTTGCAGAAAACTTCATCCGCATCTACCAAAAGATGCATGTGCATGCTTAAAACGCGTTTTCGCACAAATCCGTGCGCGGGTGCTAAAAAGAGCAGCATCGGCATGCTTAGCACGTCGTTTGGTAGAAATCCACGTGCGCGTTCTGCCAAAAGCCCCATTTGCATGCACATCTTGTGGTTTTGCAGAAAACTTCATCCGCGTCTACCAAAAGATGCATGTGCATGCTTAAAACGCGTTTTCGCACAAATCCGTGCGCGGGTGCTAAAAAGAGCAGCATCGGCATGCTTAGCACGTCGTTTGGTAGAAATCCACGTGGGCGTTCTGCCAAAAGCACCATTTGCATGCACATCTTGTGGTTTTGCAGAAAACTTCATCCGCGTCTACCAAAAGATGCATGTGCATGCTTAAAACGCGTTTTCGCACAAATCCGTGCGCGGGTGCTAAAAAGAGCAGCATCGGCATGCCTAGCACGTCGTTTGGTAGAAATCCACGTGCGCGTTCTGCCAAAAGCACCATTTGCATGCACATCTTGTGGTTTTGCAGAAAACTTCATTCGCGTCTACCAAAAGATGCATGTGCATGCTTAAAACGCGTTTTCGCACAAATCCGTGCGCGGGTGCTAAAAAGAGCAGCATCGGCATGCTTAGCACGTCGTTTGGTAGAAATCCACGTGCGCGTTCTGCCAAAAGCACCATTTGCACGCACATCTTGTGGTTTTGCAGAGAACTTCATTCGCGTCTACCAAAAGATGCATGTGCATGCTTAAAACGCGTTTTCGCACAAATCCGTGCGCAGGTGCTAAAAAGAGCAGCATCGGCATGCTTAGCACGTCGTTTGGTAGAAATCCACGTGCGCGTTCTGCCAAAAGCACCATTTGCATGCACATCTTGTGGTTTTTCAGAAAACTTCATCCGCGTCTACGAAAAGATGCATGTGCATGCTTAAAACGCGTTTTCGCACAAATCCGTGCGCGGGTGCTAAAAAGAGCAGCATCGGCACGCTTAGCACGTCGTTTGGTAGAAATCCACGTGCGCGTTCTGCCAAAAGCCCCATTTGCATGCACATCTTGTGGTTTTGCAGAAAACTTCATCCGCGTCTACCAAAAGATGCATGTGCATGCTTAAAACGCGTTTTCGCACAAATCCGTGCGCGGGTGCTAAAAAGAGCAGCATCGGCAAGCTTAGCACGTCGTTTGGTAGAAATCCACGTGGGCGTTCTGCCAAAAGCACCATTTGCATGCACATCTTGTGGTTTTGCAGAAAACTTCATCCGCGTCTACCAAAAGATGCATGTGCATGCTTAAAACGCGTTTTCGCACAAATCCGTGCGCGGGTGCTAAAAAGAGCAGCATCGGCATGCTTAGCACGTCGTTTGGTAGAAATCCACGTGGGCGTTCTGCCAAAAGCACCATTTGCATGCACATCTTGTGGTTTTGCAGAAAACTTCATCCGCGTCTACCAAAAGATGCATGTGCATGCTTAAAACGCGTTTTCGCACAAATCCGTGCGCGGGTGCTAAAAAGAACAGCATCGGCATGCTTAGCACGTCGTTTGGTAGAAATCCACGTGCGCGTTCTGCCAAAAGCACCATTTGCATGCACATCTTGTGGTTTTGCAGAAAACTTCATCCGCGTCTACCAAAAGATGCATGTGCATGCTTAAAACGCGTTTTCGCACAAATCCGTGCGCGGGTGCTAAAAAGAGCAGCATCGGCATGCTTAGCACGTCGTTTGGTAGAAATCCACGTGCGCGCTCTGCCAAAAGCACCATTTGCATGCACATCTTGTGGTTTTGCAGAAAACTTCATCCGCGTCTACCAAAAGATGCATGTGCATGCTTAAAACGCGTTTTCGCACAAATCCGTGCGCGGGTGCTAAAAAGAGCAGCGTCGGCATGCTTAGCACGTCGTTTGGTAGAAATCCACGTGCGCGTTCTGCCAAAAGCACCATTTGCATGCACATCTTGTGGTTTTGCAGAAAACTTCATCCGCGTCTACCAAAAGATGCATGTGCATGCTTAAAACGCGTTTTCGCACAAATCCGTGCGCGGGTGCTAAAAAGAGCAGCATCGGCATGCTTAGCACGTCGTTTGGTAGAAATCCACGTGCGCGCTCTGCCAAAAGCACCATTTGCATGCACATCTTGTGGTTTTGCAGAAAACTTCATCCGCCTCTACCAAAAGATGCATGTGCATGCTTAAAACGCGTTTTCGCACAAATCCGTGCGCGGGTGCTAAAAAGAGCAGCGTCGGCATGCTTAGCACGTCGTTTGGTAGAAATCCACGTGCGCGTTCTGCCAAAAGCACCATTTGCATGCACATCTTGTGGTTTTGCAGAAAACTTCATCCGCGTCTACCAAAAGATGCATGTGCATGCTTAAAACGCGTTTTCGCACAAATCCGTGCGCGGGTGCTAAAAAGAGCAGCATCGGCATTTAGCACGTCGTTTGGTAGAAATCCACGTGCGCGTTCTGCCAAAAGCACCATTTGCATGCACATCTTGTGGTTTTGCAGAAAACTTCATCCGCGTCTACCAAAAGATGCATGTGCATGCTTAAAACGCGTTTTCGCACAAATACGTGCGCGGGTGCTAAAAAGAGCAGCATCGGCATGCTTAGCACGTCGTTTGGTAGAAATCCACGTGCGCGCTCTGCCAAAAGCACCATTTGCATGCACATCTTGTGGTTTTGCAGAAAACTTCATCCGCGTCTACCAAAAGATGCATGTGCATGCTTAAAACGCGTTTTCGCACAAATCCGTGCGCGGGTGCTAAAAAGAGCAGCGTCGGCATGCTTAGCACGTCGTTTGGTAGAAATCCACGTGCGCGTTCTGCCAAAAGCACCATTTGCATGCACATCTTGTGGTTTTGCAGAAAACTTCATCCGCGTCTACCAAAAGATGCATGTGCATGCTTAAAACGCGTTTTCGCACAAATCCGTGCGCGGGTGCTAAAAAGAGCAGCATCGGCATTTAGCACGTCGTTTGGTAGAAATCCACGTGCGCGTTCTGCCAAAAGCACCATTTGCATGCACATCTTGTGGTTTTGCAGAAAACTTCATCCGCGTCTACCAAAAGATGCATGTGCATGCTTAAAACGCGTTTTCGCACAAATACGTGCGCGGGTGCTAAAAAGAGCAGCATCGGCATGCCTAGCACGTCGTTTGGTAGAAATCCACGTGCGCGTTCTGCCAAAAGCACCATTTGCATGCACATCTTGTGGTTTTGCAGAAAACTTCATTCGCGTCTACCAAAAGATGCATGTGCATGCTTAAAACGCGTTTTCGCACAAATCCGTGCGCGGGCGCTAAAAAGAGCAGCATCGGCATGCTTAGCACGTCGTTTGGTAGAAATCCACGTGCGCGTTCTGCCAAAAGCACCATTTGCACGCACATCTTGTGGTTTTGCAGAGAACTTCATCCGCGTCTACCAAAAGATGCATGTGCATGCTTAAAACGCGTTTTCGCACAAATCCGTGCGCAGGTGCTAAAAAGAGCAGCATCGGCATGCTTAGCACGTCCTTTGGTTGAAATCCACGTGCGCGTTCTGCCAAAAGCACCATTTGCATGCACATCTTGTGGTTTTTCAGAAAACTTCATCCGCGTCTATGAAAAGATGCATGTGCATGCTTAAAACGCGTTTTCGCACAAATCCGTGCGCGGGTGCTACAAAGAGCAGCATCGGCACGCTTAGCACGTCGTTTGGTAGAAATCCACGTGCGCGTTCTGCCAAAAGCCCCATTTGCATGCACATCTTGTGGTTTTGCAGAAAACTTCATCCGCGTCTACCAAAAGATGCATGTGCATGCTTAAAACGCGTTTTCGCACAAATCCGTGCGCGGGTGCTTAAAAGAGCAGCATCGGCATGCTTAGCACGTCGTTTGGTAGAAATCCACGTGGGCGTTCTGCCAAAAGCACCATTTGCATGCACATGTTGTGGTTTTGCAGAAAACTTCATCCGCGTCTACCAAAAGATGCATGTGCATGCTTAAAACGCGTTTTCGCACAAATCCGTGCGCGGGTGCTAAAAAGAACAGCATCGGCATGCTTAGCACGTCGTTTGGTAGAAATCCACGTGCGCGTTCTGCCAAAAGCACCATTTGCATGCACATCTTGTGGTTTTGCAGAAAACTTCATCCGCGTCTACCAAAAGATGCATGTGCATGCTTAAAACGCGTTTTCGCACAAGTCCGTGCGCGGGTGCTAAAAAGAGCAGCATCGGCATGCTTAGCACGTCGTTTGGTAGAAATCCACGTGCGCGTTCTGCCAAAAGCACCCTTTGCATGCACATCTTGTGGTTTTGCAGAAAACTTCATCCGCATCTACCAAAAGATGCATGTGCATGCTTAAAACGCGTTTTCGCACAAATCCGTGCGCGGGTGCTAAAAAGAGCAGCATCGGCATGCTTAGCACGTCGTTTGGTAGAAATCCACGTGCGCGTTCTGCCAAAAGCCCCATTTGCATGCACATCTTGTGGTTTTGCAGAAAACTTCATCCGCGTCTACCAAAAGATGCATGTGCATGCTTAAAACGCGTTTTCGCACAAATCCGTGCGCGGGTGCTAAAAAGAGCAGCATCGGCATGCTTAGCACGTCGTTTGGTAGAAATCCACGTGGGCGTTCTGCCAAAAGCACCATTTGCATGCACATCTTGTGGTTTTGCAGAAAACTTCATCCGCGTCTACCAAAAGATGCATGTGCATGCTTAAAACGCGTTTTCGCACAAATCCGTGCGCGGGTGCTAAAAAGAACAGCATCGGCATGCTTAGCACGTCGTTTGGTAGAAATCCACGTGCGCGTTCTGCCAAAAGCACCATTTGCATGCACATCTTGTGGTTTTGCAGAAAACTTCATCCGCGTCTACCAAAAGATGCATGTGCATGCTTAAAACGCGTTTTCGCACAAATCCGTGCGCGGGTGCTAAAAAGAGCAGCATCGGCATGCTTAGCACGTCGTTTGGTAGAAATCCACGTGCGCGCTCTGCCAAAAGCACCATTTGCATGCACATCTTGTGGTTTTGCAGAAAACTTCATCCGCGTCTACCAAAAGATGCATGTGCATGCTTAAAACGCGTTTTCGCACAAATCCGTGCGCGGGTGCTAAAAAGAGCAGCGTCGGCATGCTTAGCACGTCGTTTGGTAGAAATCCACGTGCGCGTTCTGCCAAAAGCACCATTTGCATGCACATCTTGTGGTTTTGCAGAAAACTTCATCCGCGTCTACCAAAAGATGCATGTGCATGCTTAAAACGCGTTTTCGCACAAATCCGTGCGCGGGTGCTAAAAAGAGCAGCATCGGCATTTAGCACGTCGTTTGGTAGAAATCCACGTGCGCGTTCTGCCAAAAGCACCATTTGCATGCACATCTTGTGGTTTTGCAGAAAACTTCATCCGCGTCTACCAAAAGATGCATGTGCATGCTTAAAACGCGTTTTCGCACAAATACGTGCGCGGGTGCTAAAAAGAGCAGCATCGGCATGCCTAGCACGTCGTTTGGTAGAAATCCACGTGCGCGTTCTGCCAAAAGCACCATTTGCATGCACATCTTGTGGTTTTGCAGAAAACTTCATCCGCGTCTACCAAAAGATGCATGTGCATGCTTAAAACGCGTTTTCGCACAAATCCGTGCGCGGGTGCTAAAAAGAGCAGCATCGGCATGCTTAGCACGTCGTTTGGTAGAAATCCACGTGCGCGTTCTGCCAAAAGCACCCTTTGCATGCACATCTTGTGGTTTTGCAGAAAACTTCATCCGCATCTACCAAAAGATGCATGTGCATGCTTAAAACGCGTTTTCGCACAAATCCGTGCGCGGGTGCTAAAAAGAGCAGCATCGGCATGCTTAGCACGTCGTTTGGTAGAAATCCACGTGCGCGTTCTGCCAAAAGCACCATTTGCATGCACATCTTGTGCTTTTGCAGAAAACTTCATCCGCGTCTACCAAAAGATGCATGTGCATGCTTAAAACGCGTTTTCGCACAAATCCTTGCGCGGGTGCTAAAAAGAGCAGCATCGGCATGCTTAGCACGTCGTTTGGTAGAAATCCACGTGCGCGTTCTGCCAAAAGCACCATTTGCATGCACATCTTGTGGTTTTTCAGAAAACTTCATCCGCGTCTACCAAAAGATGCATGTGCATGCTTAAAACGCGTTTTCGCACAAATCCATGCGCGGGTGCTAAAAAGAGCAGCATCGGCATGCTTAGCACGTCGTTTGGTAGAAATCCACGTGCGCGTTCTGCCAAAAGCACCATTTGCATGCACATCTTGTGGTTTTGCAGAAAACTTCATCCGCGTCTACCAAAAGATGCATGTGCATGCTTAAAACGCGTTTTCGCACAAATCCGTGCGCGGGTGCTAAAAAGAGCAGCATCGGCATGCTTAGCACGTCGTTTGGTAGAAATCCACGTGGGCGTTCTGCCAAAAGCACCATTTGCATGCACATCTTGTGGTTTTGCAGAAAACTTCATCCGCGTCTACCAAAAGATGCATGTGCATGCTTAAAACGCGTTTTCGCACAAATCCATGCGCGGGTGCTAAAAAGAGCAGCATCGGCATGCTTAGCACGTCGTTTGGTAGAAATCCACGTGCGCGTTCTGCCAAAAGCACCATTTGCATGCACATCTTGTGGTTTTGCAGAAAACTTCATCCGCGTCTACCAAAAGATGCATGTGCATGCTTAAAACGCGTTTTCGCACAAATGCCTGCGCGGGTGCTAAAAAGAGCAGCATCGGCATGCTTAGCACGTCGTTTGGTAGAAATCCACGTGCGCGTTCTGCCAAAAGCACCATTTGCATGCACATCTTGTGGTTTTGCAGAAAACTTCATCCGCGTCTACCAAAAGATGCATGTGCATGCTTAAAACGCGTTTTCGCACAAATCCGTGCGCGGGTGCTAAAAAGAGCAGCATCGGCATGCTTAGCACGTCGTTTGGTAGAAATCCACGTGCGCGTTCTGCCAAAAGCACCATTTGCACGCACATCTTGTGGTTTTGCAGAGAACTTCATCCGCGTCTACCAAAAGATGCATGTGCATGCTTAAAACGCGTTTTCGCACAAATCCGTGCGCAGGTGCTAAAAAGAGCAGCATCGGCATGCTTAGCACGTCGTTTGGTAGAAATCCACGTGCGCGTTCTGCCAAAAGCACCATTTGCATGCACATCTTGTGGTTTTTCAGAAAACTTCATCCGCGTCTACGAAAAGATGCATGTGCATGCTTAAAACGCGTTTTCGCACAAATCCGTGCGCGGGTGCTAAAAAGAGCAGCATCGGCACGCTTAGCTGGTCGTTTGGTAGAAATCCACGTGCGCGTTCTGCCAAAAGCCCCATTTGCATGCACATCTTGTGGTTTTGCAGAAAACTTCATCCGCGTCTACCAAAAGATGCATGTGCATGCTTAAAACGCGTTTTCGCACAAATCCGTGCGCGGGTGCTTAAAAGAGCAGCATCGGCATGCTTAGCACGTCGTTTGGTAGAAATCCACGTGGGCGTTCTGCCAAAAGCACCATTTGCATGCACATGTTGTGGTTTTGCAGAAAACTTCATCCGCGTCTACCAAAAGATGCATGTGCATGCTTAAAACGCGTTTTCGCACAAATCCGTGCGCGGGTGCTAAAAAGAACAGCATCGGCATGCTTAGCACGTCGTTTGGTAGAAATCCACGTGCGCGTTCTGCCAAAAGCACCATTTGCATGCACATCTTGTGGTTTTGCAGAAAACTTCATCCGCGTCTACCAAAAGATGCATCTGCATGCTTAAAACGCGTTTTCGCACAAATCCGTGCGCGGGTGCTAAAAAGAGCAGCATCGGCATGCTTAGCACGTCGTTTGGTAGAAATCCACGTGCGCGTTCTGCCAAAAGCACCCTTTGCATGCACATCTTGAGGTTTTGCAGAAAACTTCATCCGCATCTACCAAAAGATGCATGTGCATGCTTAAAACGCGTTTTCGCACAAATCCGTGCGCGGGTGCTAAAAAGAGCAGCATCGGCATGCTTAGCACGTCGTTTGGTAGAAATCCACGTGCGCGTTCTGCCAAAAGCACCATTTGCATGCACATCTTGTGCTTTTGCAGAAAACTTCATCCGCGTCTACCAAAAGATGCATGTGCATGCTTAAAACGCGTTTTCGCACAAATCCTTGCGCGGGTGCTAAAAAGAGCAGCATCGGCATGCTTAGCACGTCGTTTGGTAGAAATCCACGTGCGCGTTCTGCCAAAAGCACCATTTGCATGCACATCTTGTGGTTTTTCAGAAAACTTCATCCGCGTCTACCAAAAGATGCATGTGCATGCTTAAAACGCGTTTTCGCACAAATCCATGCGCGGGTGCTAAAAAGAGCAGCATCGGCATGCTTAGCACGTCGTTTGGTAGAAATCCACGTGCGCGTTCTGCCAAAAGCACCATTTGCATGCACATCTTGTGGTTTTGCAGAAAACTTCATCCGCGTCTACCAAAAGATGCATGTGCATGCTTAAAACGCGTTTTCGCACAAATGCCTGCGCGGGTGCTAAAAAGAGCAGCATCGGCATGCTTAGCACGTCGTTTGGTAGAAATCCACGTGCGCGTTCTGCCAAAAGCACCATTTGCATGCACATCTTGTGGTTTTGCAGAAAACTTCATCCGCGTCTACCAAAAGATGCATGTGCTTGCTTAAAATGCGTTTTCGCACAAATCCGTGCGCGGGTGCTAAAAAGAGCAGCATCGGCATGCTTAGCACGTCGTTTGGTAGAAATCCACGTGCGCGTTCTGCCAAAAGCACCATTTGCATGCACATCTTGTGGTTTTGCAGAAAACTTCATCCGCGTCTACCAAAAGAAGCATGTCCATGCTTAAAACGCGTTTTCGCACAAATCCGTGCGCGGGTGCTAAAAAGAGCAGCATCGGCATGCTTAGCACGTCGTTTGGTAGAAATCCACGTGCGCGTTCTGCCAAAAGCACCATTTGCATGCACATCTTGTGGTTTTGCAGAGAACTTCATCCGCGTCTACCAAAAGATGCATGTGCATGCTTAAAACGCGTTTTCGCACAAATCCGTGCGCGGGTGCTAAAAAGAGCAGCATCGGCATGCTTAGCACGTCGTTTGGTAGAAATGCACGTGCGCGTTCTGCAAAAAGCACCATTTGCATGCACATCTTGTGGTTTTGCAGAAAACTTCATCCGCGTCTACCAAAAGATGCATGTGCATGCTTAAAACGCGTTTTCGCACAAATCCGTGCGCGGGTGCTAAAAAGAGCAGCATCGGCATGCTTAGCACGTCGTTTGGTAGAAATCCACGTGCGCGTTCTGCCAAAAGCACCATTTGCATGCACATATTGTGGTTTTGCAGAAAACTTCATCCGCGTCTACCAAAAGATGCATGTGCATGCTTAAAACGCGTTTTCGCACAAATCCGTGCGCGGGTGCTAAAAAGAGGAGCATCGGCATGCTTAGCTCGTCGTTTGGTAGAAATCCACGTGCGCGTTCTGCCAAAAGCACCATTTGCATGCACATCTTGTGGTTTTGCAGAAAACTTCATCCGCGTCTACCAAAAGATGCATGTGCATGCTTAAAACGCGTTTTCGCACAAATCCGTGCGCGGGTGCTAAAAAGAGCAGCATCGGCATGCTTAGCACGTCGTTTGGTAGAAATCCACGTGCGCGTTCCGCCAACAGCACTATTTGCATGCACATCTTGTGGTTTGGCAGAAAACTTCATCCGCGTCTACCAAAAGATGCATGTGCATGCTTAAAACGCGTTTTCGCACAAATCCGTGCGCGGGTGCTAAAAAGAGCAGCATCGGCATGCTTAGCACGTCGTTTGGTAGAAATCCACGTGCGCGTTCTCCCAAAGGCACCATTTGCATGCACATCTTGTGGTTTTGCAGAAAACTTCATCCGCGTCTACCAAAAGATGCATGTGCATGCTTAAAATGCGTTTTCGCACAAATCCGTGCGCGGGTGCTAAAAAGAGCAGCGTCGGCATGCTTAGCACGTCGTTTGGTAGAAATCCACATGCGCGTTCTGCCAAAAGCACCATTTGCATGCACATCTTGTGGTTTTGCAGAAAACTTCATCCGCGTCTACCAAAAGATGCATGTGCATGCTTAAAACGCGTTTTCGCACAAATCCGTGCGCGGGTGCTAAAAAGAGCAGCATCGGCATGCTTAGCACGTCGTTTGGTAGAAATCCACGTGCGCGTTCTGCCAAAAGCACCATTTGCATGCACATCTTGTGGTTTTGCAGAAAACTTCATCCGCGTCTACCAAAAGATGCATGTGCATGCTTAAAACGCGTTTTCGCACAAATCCGTGCGCGGGTGCTAAAAAGAGCAGCATCGGCATGCCTAGCACGTCGTTTGGTAGAAATCCACGTGCGCGTTCTGCCAAAAGCACCATTTGCACGCACATCTTGTGGTTTTGCAGAGAACTTCATCCGCGTCTACCAAAAGATGCATGTGCATGCTTAAAACGCGTTTTTGCACAAATCCGTGCGCAGGTGCTAAAAAGAGCAGCATCGGCATGCTTAGCACGTCGTTTGGTAGAAATCCACGTGCGCGTTCTGCCAAAACCACCATTTGCATGCACATCTTGTGGTTTTTCAGAAAACTTCATCCGCGTCTACGAAAAGATGCATGTGCATGCTTAAAACGCGTTTTCGCACAAATCCGTGCGCGGGTGCTAAAAAGAGCAGCATCGGCACGCTTAGCACGTCGTTTGGTAGAAATCCACGTGCGCGTTCTGCCAAAAGCCCCATTTGCATGCACATCTTGTGGTTTTGCAGAAAACTTCATCCGCGTCTACCAAAAGATGCATGTGCATGCTTAAAACGCGTTTTCGCACAAATCCGTGCGCGGGTGCTAAAAAGAGCAGCATCGGCATGCTTAGCACGTCGTTTGGTAGAAATCCACGTGGGCGTTCTGCCAAAAGCACCATTTGCATGCACATCTTCTGGTTTTGCAGAAAACTTCATCCGCGTCTACCAAAAGATGCATGTGCGTGCTTAAAACGCGTTTTCGCACAAATCCGTGCGCGGGTGCTAAAAAGAACAGCATCGGCATGCTTAGCACGTCGTTTGGTAGAAATCCACGTGCGCGTTCTGCCAAAAGCACAATTTGCATGCACATCTTGTGGTTTTGCAGAAAACTTCATCCGCGTCTACCAAAAGATGCATGTGCATGCTTAAAACGCGTTTTCGCACAAATCCGTGCGCGGGTGCTAAAAAGAGCAGCATCGGCATGCTTAGCACGTCGTTTGGTAGAAATCCACGTGCGCGCTCTGCCAAAAGCACCATTTGCATGCACATCTTGTGGTTTTGCAGAAAACTTCATCCGCGTCTACCAAAAGATGCATGTGCATGCTTAAAACGCGTTTTCGCACAAATCCGTGCGCGGGTGCTAAAAAGAGCAGCGTCGGCATGCTTAGCACGTCGTTTGGTAGAAATTCACGTGCGCGTTCTGCCAAAAGCACCATTTGCATGCGCATCTTGTGGTTTTGCAGAAAACTTCATCCGCGTCTACCAAAAGATGCATGTGCATGCTTAAAACGCGTTTTCGCACAAATCCGTGCGCGGGTGCTAAAAAGAGCAGCATCGGCATTTAGCACGTCGTTTGGTAGAAATCCACGTGCGCGTTCTGCCAAAAGCACCATTTGCATGCACATCTTGTGGTTTTGCAGAAAACTTCATCCGCGTCTACCAAAAGATGCATGTGCATGCTTAAAACGCGTTTTCGCACAAATCCGTGCGCGGGTGCTAAAAAGAGCAGCATCGGCATGCCTAGCACGTCGTTTGGTAGAAATCCACGTGCGCGTTCTGCCAAAAGCACCATTTGCATGCACATCTTGTGGTTTTGCAGAAAACTTCATTCGCGTCTACCAAAAGATGCATGTGCATGCTTAAAACGCGTTTTCGCACAAATCCGTGCGCGGGTGCTAAAAAGAGCAGCATCGGCATGCTTAGCACGTCGTTTGGTAGAAATCCACGTGCGCGTTCTGCCAAAAGCACCATTTGCACGCACATCTTGTGGTTTTGCAGAGAACTTCATCCGCGTCTACCAAAAGATGCATGTGCATGCTTAAAACGCGTTTTCGCACAAATCCGTGCGCAGGTGCTAAAAAGAGCAGCATCGGCATGCTTAGCACGTCGTTTGGTAGAAATCCACGTGCGCGTTCTGCAAAAAGCACCATTTGCATGCACATCTTGTGGTTTTTCAGAAAACTTCATCCGCGTCTACGAAAAGATGCATGTGCATGCTTAAAACGCGTTTTCGCACAAATCCGTGCGCGGGTGCTAAAAAGAGCAGCATCGGCACGCTTAGCACGTCGTTTGGTAGAAATCCACGTGCGCGTTCTGCCAAAAGCCCCATTTGCATGCACATCTTGTGGTTTTGCAGAAAACTTCATCCGCGTCTACCAAAAGATGCATGTGCATGCTTAAAACGCGTTTTCGCACAAATCCGTGCGCGGGTGCTTAAAAGAGCAGCATCGGCATGCTCAGCACGTCGTTTGGTAGAAATCCACGTGGGCGTTCTACCAAAAGCACCATTTGCATGCACATGTTGTGGTTTTGCAGAAAACTTCATCCGCGTCTACCAAAAGATGCATGTGCAAGCTTAAAACGCGTTTTCGCACAAATCCGTGCGCGGGTGCTAAAAAGAACAGCATCGGCATGCTTAGCACGTCGTTTGGTAGAAATCCACGTGCGCGTTCTGCCAAAGGCACCCTTTGCATGCACATCTTGTGGTTTTGCAGAAAACTTCATCAGCATCTACCAAAAGATGCATGTGCATGCTTAAAACGCGTTTTCGCACAAATCCGTGCGCGGGTGCTAAAAAGAGCAGCATCGGCATGCTTAGCACGTCGTTTGGTAGAAATCCACGTGCGCGTTCTGCCAAAAGCACCATTTGCATGCACATCTTGTGCTTTTGCAGAAAACTTCATCCGCGTCTACCAAAAGATGCATGTGCATGCTTAAAACGCGTTTTCACACAAATCCGTGCGCGGGTGCTAAAAAGAGCAGCATCGGCATGCTTAGCACGTCGTTTGGTAGAAATCCACGTGCGCGTTCTGCCAAAAGCACCATTTGCATGCACATCTTGTGGTTTTGCAGAAAACTTCATTCGCGTCTACCAAAAGATGCATGTGCATGCTTAAAACGCGTTTTCGCACAAATCCGTGCGCGGGTTCTAAAAAGAGCAGCATCGGCATGCTTAGCACGTCGTTTGGTAGAAATCCACGTGCGCGTTCTGCCAAAAGCACCATTTGCACGCACATCTTGTGGTTTTGCAGAGAACTTCATCCGCGTCTACCAAAAGATGCATGTGCATGCTTAAAACGCGTTTTCGCACAAATCCGTGCGCAGGTGCTAAAAAGAGCAGCATCGGCATGCTTAGCACGTCGTTTGGTAGAAATCCACGTGCGCGTTCTGCCAAAAGCACCATTTGCATGCACATCTTGTGGTTTTTCAGAAAACTTCATCCGCGTCTACGAAAAGATGCATGTGCATGCTTAAAACGCGTTTTCGCACAAATCCGTGCGCGGGTGATAAAAAGAGCAGCATCGGCACGCTTAGCACGTCGTTTGGTAGAAATCCACGTGCGCGTTCTGCCAAAAGCCCCATTTGCATGCACATCTTGTGGTTTTGCAGAAAACTTCATCCGCGTCTACCAAAAGATGCATGTGCATGCTTAAAACGCGTTTTCGCACAAATCCGTGCGCGGGTGCTAAAAATAGCGGCATCGGCATGCTTAGCACGTCGTTTGGTAGAAATCCACGTGGGCGTTCTGCCAAAAGCACCATTTGCATGCACATCTTGTGGTTTTGCAGAAAACTTCATCCGCGTCTACCAAAAGATGCATGTGCATGCTTAAAACGCGTTTTCGCACAAATCCGTGCGCGGGTGCTAAAAAGAACAGTATCGGCATGCTTAGCACGTCGTTTGATAGAAATCCACGTGCGCGTTCTGCCAAAAGCACCATTTGCATGCACATCTTGTGGTTTTGCAGAAAACTTCATCCGCGTCTACCAAAAGATGCATGTGCATGCTTAAAACGCGTTTTCGCACAAATCCGTGCGCGGGTGCTAAAAAGAGCAGCATCGGCATGCTTAGCACGTCGTTTGGTAGAAATCCACGTGCGCGTTCTGCCAAAAGTACCATTTGCATGCACATCTTGTGGTTTTGCAGAAAACTTCGTCCGCGTCTACCAAAAGATGCATGTGCATGCTTAAAACGCGTTTTCGCACAAATCCGTGCGCGGGTGCTAAAAAGAGCAGCATCGGCATGCTTAGCAGGTCGTTTGGTAGAAATCCACGTGCGCGTTCTGCCAAAAGCACCCTTTGCATGCACATCTTGTGGTTTTGCAGAAAACTTCATCCGCGTCTACCAAAAGATGCATGTGCATGCTTAAAACGCGTTTTCGCACAAATCCGTGCGCGGGTGCTAAAAAGAGCAGCATCGGCAAGCTTAGCACGTCGTTTGGTAGAAATCCACGTGCGCGTTCTGCCAAAAGCACAATTTGCATGCACATCTTGTGGTTTTGCAGAAAACTTCATTCGCGTCTACCAAAAGATGCATCTGCATGCTTAAAACGCGTTTTCGCACAAATCCGTGCGCGGGTGCTAAAAAAAGCAGCATCGGCATGCTTAGCACGTCGTTTGGTAGAAATCCACGTGCGCGTTCTGCTAAAAGCACCATTTGCATGCACATCTTGTGGTTTTGCAGAAAACTTCATCCGCGTCTACCAAAAGATGCATGTGCATGCTTAAAATGCGTTTTCGCACAAATCCGTGCGCGGGTGCTAAAAAGAGCAGCGTCGGCATGCTTAGCACGTCGTTTGGTAGAAATCCACGTGCGCGTTCTGCCAAAAGCACCATTTGCATGCACATCTTGTGGTTTTGCAGAAAACTTCATCCGCGTCTACCAAAAGATGCATGTGCATGCTTAAAACGCGTTTTCGCACAAATCCGTGCGCGGGTGCTAAAAAGAGCAGCATCGGCATTTAGCACGTCGTTTGGTAGAAATCCACGTGCGCGTTCTGCCAAAAGCACCATTTGCATGCACATCTTGTGGTTTTGCAGAAAACTTCATTCGCGTCTACCAAAAGATGCATGTGCATGCTTAAAACGCGTTTTCGCACAAATCCGTGCGCGGGTGCTAAAAAGAGCAGCATCGGCATGCTTAGCACGTCGTTTGGTAGAAATCCACGTGCGCGTTCTGCCAAAAGCACCATTTGCATGCACATCTTGTGGTTTTTCAGAAAACTTCATCCGCGTCTACGAAAAGATGCATGTGCATGCTTAAAACGCGTTTTCGCACAAATCCGTGCGCGGGTGCTAAAAAGAGCAGCATCGGCACGCTTAGCACGTCGTTTGGTAGAAATCCACGTGCGCGTTCTGCCGAAAGCCCCATTTGCATGCACATCTTGTGGTTTTGCAGAAAACTTCATCCGCGTCTACCAAAAGATGCATGTGCATGCTTAAAACGCGTTTTCGCACAAATCCGTGCGCGGGTGCTAAAAATAGCGGCATCGGCATGCTTAGCACGTCGTTTGGTAGAAATCCACGTGGGCGTTCTGCCAAAAGCACCATTTGCATGCACATCTTGTGGTTTTGCAGAAAGCTTCATCCGCGTCTACCAAAAGATGCATGTGCATGCTTAAAACGCGTTTTCGCACAAATCCGTGCGTGGGTGCTAAAAAGAACAGTATCGGCATGCTTAGCACGTCGTTTGGTAGAAATCCACGTGCGCGTTCTGCCAAAAGCACCATTTGCATGCACATCTTGTGGTTTTGCAGAAAACTTCATCCGCGTCTACCAAAAGATGCATGTGCATGCTTAAAACGCGTTTTCGCACAAATCCGTGCGCGGGTGCTAAAAAGAGCAGCATCGGCATGCTTAGCACGTCGTTTGGTAGAAATCCACGTGCGCGTTCTGCCAAAAGTACCATTTGCATGCACATCTTGTGGTTTTGCAGAAAACTTCGTCCGCGTCTACCAAAAGATGCATGTGCATGCTTAAAACGCGTTTTCGCACAAATCCGTGCGCGGGTGCTAAAAAGAGCAGCATCGGCATGCTTAGCACGTCGTTTGGTAGAAATCCACGTGCGCGTTCTGCCAAAAGCACCATTTGCATGCACATCTTGTGGTTTTTCAGAAAACTTCATCCGCGTCTACGAAAAGATGCATGTGCATGCTTAAAACGCGTTTTCGCACAAATCCGTGCGCGGGTGCTAAAAAGAGCAGCATCGGCACGCTTAGCACGTCGTTTGGTAGAAATCCACGAGCGCGTTCTGCCGAAAGCCCCATTTGCATGCACATCTTGTGGTTTTGCAGAAAACTTCATCCGCGTCTACCAAAAGATGCATGTGCATGCTTAAAACGCATTTTCGCACAAATCCGTGCGCGGGTGCTAAAAAGAGCAGCATCGGCATGCTTAGCATGTCGTTTGGTAGAAATCAACGTGGGCGTTCTGCCAAAAGCACCATTTGCATGCACATCTTGTGGTTTTGCAGAAAACTTCATCCGCGTCTACCAAAAGATGCATGTGCATGCTTAAAACGCGTTTTCGCACAAATCCGTGCGCGGGTGCTAAAAAGAACAGCATCGGCATGCTTAGCACGTCGTTTGGTAGAAATCCACGTGCGCGTTCTGCCAAAAGCACCATTTGCATGCACATCTTGTGGTTTTGCAGAAAACTTCATCCGCGTCTACCAAAAGATGCATGTGCATGCTTAAAACGCGTTTTCGCACAAATCCGTGCGCGGGTGCTAAAAAGAGCAGCATCGGCATGCTTAGCACGTCGTTTGGTAGAAATCCACGTGCGCGTTCTGCCAAAAGCACCATTTGCATGCACATCTTGTGGTTTTGCAGAAAACTTCATCCGCGTCTACCAAAAGATGCATGTGCATGCTTAAAACGCGTTTTCGCACAAATCCGTGCGCGGGTGCTAAAAAGAGCAGCATCGGCATGCTTAGCACGTCGTTTGGTAGAAATCCACGTGCGCGTTCTGCCAAAAGCACCCTTTGCATGCACATCTTGTGGTTTTGCAGAAAACTTCATCCGCATCTACCAAAAGATGCATGTGCATGCTTAAAACGCGTTTTCGCACAAATCCGTGCGCGGGTGCTAAAAAGAGCAGCATCGGCATGCTTAGCACGTCGTTTGGTAGAAATCCACGTGCGCGTTCTGCCAAAAGCACAATTTGCATGCACATCTTGTGGTTTTGCAGAAAACTTCATCCGCGTCTACCAAAAGATGCATGTGCATGCTTAAAACGCGTTTTCGCACAAATCCGTGCGCGGGTGCTAAAAAGAGCAGCATCGGCATGCTTAGCACGTCGTTTGGTAGAAATCCACGTGCACGTTCTGCCAAAAGCACCATTTGCATGCACATCTTGTGCTTTTGCAGAAAACTTCATCCGCTTCTACCAAAAGATGCATGTGCATGCTTAAAACGCGTTTTCGCACAAATCCGTGCGCGGGTGCTAAAAAGAGCAGCATCGGCATGCTTAGCACGTCGTTTGGTAGAAATCCACGTGCGCGTTCTGCAAAAAGCACCATTTGCATGCACATCTTGTGGTTTTGCAGAAAACTTCATCCGCGTCTACCAAAAGATGCATGTGCATGCTTAAAACGCGTTTTCGCACAAATCCGTGCGCGGGTGCTAAAAAGAGCAGCATCGGCATGCTTAGCACGTCGTTTGGTAGAAATGCACGTGCGCGTTCTGCCAAAAGCACCATTTGCATGCACATCTTGTGGTTTTGCAGAAAACTTCATCCGCGTCTACCAAAAGATGCATGTGCATGCTTAAAACGCGTTTTCGCACAAATCCGTGCGCGGGTGCTAAAAAGAGCAGCATCGGCATGCTTAGCACGTCGTTTGGTAGAAATCCACGTGCGCGTTCTGCCAACAGCACCATTTGCATGCACATCTTGTGGTTTTGCAGAAAACTTCATCCGCGTCTACCAAAAGATGCATGTGCATGCTTAAAACGCGTTTTCGCACAAATCCGTGCGCGGGTGCTAAGAAGAGCAGCATCGGCATGCTTAGCACGTCGTTTGGTAGAAATCCACGTGCGCGTTCTGCCAAAAGCACCATTTGCATGCACATCTTGTGGTTTTGCAGAAAACTTCATCCGCGCCTACCAAAAGATGCATTGCATGCTTAAAATGCGTTTTCGCACAAATCCGTGCGCGGGTGCTAAAAAGAGCAGCGTCGGCATGCTTAGCACGTCGTTTGGTAGAAATCCACGTGCGCGTTCTGCCAAAAGCACCATTTGCATGCACATCTTGTGGTTTTGCAGAAAACTTCATCCGCGTCTACCAAAAGATGCATGTGCATGCTTAAAACGCGTTTTCGCACAAATCCGTGCGCGGGTGCTAAAAAGAGCAGCATCGGCATGCTTAGCACGTCGTTTGGTAGAAATCCACGTGCGCGTTCTGCCAAAAGCACCATTTGCATGCACATCTTGTGGTTTTGCAGAAAACTTCATCCGCGTCTACCAAAAGATGCATGTGCATGCTTAAAACGCGTTTTCGCACAAATCCGTGCGCGGGTGCTAAAAAGAGCAGCATCGGCATGCCTAGCACGTCGTTTGGTAGAAATCCACGTGCGCGTTCTGCCAAAAGCACCATTTGCATGCACATCTTGTGGTTTTGCAGAAAACTTCATTCGCGTCTACCAAAAGATGCATGTGCATGCTTAAAACGCGTTTTCGCACAAATCCGTGCGCGGGTGCTAAAAAGAGCAGCATCGGCATGCTTAGCACGTCGTTTGGTAGAAATCCACGTGCGCATTCTGCCAAAAGCACCCTTTGCATGCACATCTTGTGGTTTTGCAGAAAACTTCATCCGTGTCTACCAAAAGATGCATGTGCATGCTTAAAACGCGTTTTCGCACAAATCCGTGCGCGGGTGCTAAAAAGAGCAGCATCGGCATGCTTAGCACGTCGTTTGGTAGAAATCCACGTGCGCGTTCTGCCAAAAGCACCATTTGCATGCACATCTTGTGGTTTTTCAGAAAACTTCATCCGCGTCTACGAAAAGATGCATGTGCATGCTTAAAACGCGTTTTCGCACAAATCCGTGCGCGGGTGCTAAAAAGAGCAGCATCGGCACGCTTAGCACGTCGTTTGGTAGAAATCCACGTGCGCGTTCTGCCGAAAGCCCCATTTGCATGCACATCTTGTGGTTTTGCAGAAAACTTCATCCGCGTCTACCAAAAGATGCATGTGCATGCTTAAAACGCGTTTTCGCACAAATCCGTGCGCGGGTGCTAAAAAGAGCAGCATCGGCATGCTTAGCACGTCGTTTGGTAGAAATCCACGTGGGCGTTCTGCCAAAAGCACCATTTGAATGCACATCTTGTGGTTTTGCAGAAAACTTCATCCGCGTCTACCAAAAGATGCATGTGCATGCTTAAAACGCGTTTTCGCACAAATCCGTGCGCGGATGCTAAAAAGAACAGCATCGGCATGCTTAGCACGTCGTTTGGTAGAAATCCACGTGCGCGTTCTGCCAAAAGCACCATTTGCATGCACATCTTGTGGTTTTGCAGAAAACTTCATCCGCGTGTACCAAAAGATGCATGTGCATGCTTAAAACGCGTTTTCGCACAAATCCGTGCACGGGTGTTAAAAAGAGCAGCATCGGCATGATTAGCACGTCGTTTGGTAAAAATCCACGTGCGCGTTCTGCCAAAAGCACCATTTGCATGCACATCTTGTGGTTTTGCAGAAAACTTCATCCGCGTCTACCAAAAGATGCATGTGCATGCTTAAAACGCGTTTTCGCACAAATCCGTGCGCGGGTGCTAAAAAGAGCAGCATCGGCATGCTTAGCACGTCGTTTGGTAGAAATCCACGTGCGCGTTCTGCCAAAAGCACCCTTTGCATGCACATCTTGTGGTTTTGCAGAAAACTTCATCCGCATCTACCAAAAGATGCATGTGCATGCTTAAAACGCGTTTTCGCACAAATCCTTGCGCGGGTGCTAAAAAGAGCAGCATCGGCATGCTTAGCACGTCGTTTGGTAGAAATCCACGTGCGCGTTCGGCCAAAAGCACAATTTGCATGCACATCTTGTGGTTTTGCAGAAAACTTCATCCGCGTCTACCAAAAGATGCATGTGCATGCTTAAAACGCGTTTTCGCACAAATCCGTGCGCGGGTGCTAAAAAGAGCAGCATCGGCATGCTTAGCACGTCGTTTGGTAGAAATCCACGTGCGCGTTCTGCCAAAAACACCATTTGCACGCACATCTTGTGGTTTTGCAGAGAACTTCATCCGCGTCTACCAAAAGATGCATGTGCATGCTTAAAACGCGTTTTCGCACAAATCCGTGCGCAGGTGCTAAAAAGAGCAGCATCGGCATGCTTAGTACGTCGTTTGGTAGAAATCCACGTGCGCGTTCTGCCAAAAGCACCATTTGCATGCACATCTTGTGGTTTTTCAGAAAACTTCATCCGCGTCAACGAAAAGATGCATGTGCATGCTTAAAACGCGTTTTCGCACAAATCCGTGCGCGGGTGCTTAAAAGAGCAGCATCGACACGCTTAGCACGTCGTTTGGTAGAAATCCACGTGCGCGTTCTGCCAAAAGCCCCATTTGCATGCACATCTTGTGGTTTTGCAGAAAACTTCATCCGCGTCTACCAAAAGATGCATGTGCATGCTTAAAACGCGTTTTCGCACAAATCCTTGCGCGGGTGCTAAAAAGAGCAGCATCGGCATGCTTAGCACGTCGTTTGGTAGACATCCACGTGGGCGTTCTGCCAAAAGCACCATTTGCATGCACATCTTGTGGTTTTGCAGAAAACTTCATCCGCGTCTACCAAAAGATGCATGTGCATGCTTAAAACGCGTTTTCGCACAAATCCGTGCGCGGGTGCTAAAAAGAACAGCATCGGCATGCTTAGCACGTCGTTTGGTAGAAATCCACGTGCGCGTTCTGCCAAAAGCACCATTTGCATGCACATCTTGTGGTTTTGCAGAAAACTTCATCCGCGTCTACCAAAAGATGCATGTGCATGCTTAAAACGCGTTTTCGCACAAATCCGTGCGCGGGTGCTAAAAAGAGCAGCATCGGCATGCTTAGCACGTCGTTTGGTAGAAATCCACGTGCGCGTTCTGCCAAAAGCACCATTTGCATGCACATCTTGTGGTTTTGCAGAAAACTTCATCCGCGTCTACCAAAAGATGCATGTGCATGCTTAAAACGCGTTTTCGCACAAATCCGTGCGCGGGTGCTAAAAAGAGCAGCATCGGCATGCTTAGCACGTCGTTTGGTAGAAATCCACGTGCGCGTTCTGCCAAAAGCACCCTTTGCATGCACATCTTGTGGTTTTGCAGAAAACTTCATCCGCATCTACCAAAAGATGCATGTGCATGCTTAAAACGCGTTTTCGCACAAATCCGTGCGCGGGTGCTAAAAAGAGCAGCATCGGCATGCTTAGCACGTCGTTTGGTAGAAATCCACGTGCGCGTTCGGCCAAAAGCACAATTTGCATGCACATCTTGTGGTTTTGCAGAAAACTTCATCCGCGTCTACCAAAAGATGCATGTGCATGCTTAAAACGCGTTTTCGCACAAATCCGTGCGCGGGTGCTAAAAAGAGCAGCATCGGCATGCTTAGCACGTCGTTTGGTAGAAATCCACGTGCGCGTTCTGCCAAAAACACCATTTGCACGCACATCTTGTGGTTTTGCAGAGAACTTCATCCGCGTCTACCAAAAGATGCATGTGCATGCTTAAAACGCGTTTTCGCACAAATCCGTGCGCAGGTGCTAAAAAGAGCAGCATCGGCATGCTTAGCACGTCGTTTGGTAGAAATCCACGTGCGCGTTCTGCCAAAAGCACCATTTGCATGCACATCTTGTGGTTTTTCAGAAAACTTCATCCGCGTCAACGAAAAGATGCATGTGCATGCTTAAAACGCGTTTTCGCACAAATCCGTGCGCGGGTGCTTAAAAGAGCAGCATCGACACGCTTAGCACGTCGTTTGGTAGAAATCCACGTGCGCGTTCTGCCAAAAGCCCCATTTGCATGCACATCTTGTGGTTTTGCAGAAAACTTCATCCGCGTCTACCAAAAGATGCATGTGCATGCTTAAAACGCGTTTTCGCACAAATCCTTGCGCGGGTGCTAAAAAGAGCAGCATCGGCATGCTTAGCACGTCGTTTGGTAGACATCCACGTGGGCGTTCTGCCAAAAGCACCATTTGCATGCACATCTTGTGGTTTTGCAGAAAACTTCATCCGCGTCTACCAAAAGATGCATGTGCATGCTTAAAACGCGTTTTCGCACAAATCCGTGCGCGGGTGCTAAAAAGAACAGCATCGGCATGCTTAGCACGTCGTTTGGTAGAAATCCACGTGCGCGTTCTGCCAAAAGCATCATTTGCATGCACATCTTGTGGTTTTGCAGAAAACTTCATCCGCGTCTACCAAAAGATGCATGTGCATGCTTAAAACGCGTTTTCGCACAAAACCGTGCGCGGGTGCTAAAAAGAGCAGCATCGGCATGCTTAGCACGTCGTTTGGTAGAAATCCACGTGCGCGTTCTGCCAAAAGCACCATTTGCATGCACATCTTGTGGTTTTGCAGAAAACTTCATCCGCGTCTACCAAAAGATGCATGTGCATGCTTAAAACGCGTTTTCGCACAAATCCGTGCGCGGGTGCTAAAAAGAGCAGCATCGGCATGCTTAGCACGTCGTTTGGTAGAAATCCACGTGCGCGTTCTGCCAAAAGCACCCTTTGCATGCACATCTTGTGGTTTTGCAGAAAACTTCATCCGCATCTACCAAAAGATGCATGTGCATGCTTAAAACGCGTTTTCGCACAAATCCGTGCGCGGGTGCTAAAAAGAGCAGCATCGGCATGCTTAGCACGTCGTTTGGTAGAAATCCACGTGCGCGTTCTGCTAAAAGCACCATTTGGATGCACATCTTGTGCTTTTGCAGAAAACTTCATCCGCTTCTACCAAAAGATGCATGTGCATGCTTAAAACGCGTTTTCGCACAAATCCGTGCGCGGGTGCTTAAAAGAGCAGCATCGACACGCTTAGCACGTCGTTTGGTAGAAATCCACGTGCGCGTTCTGCCAAAAGCCCCATTTGCATGCACATCTTGTGGTTTTGCAGAAAACTTCATCCGCGTCTACCAAAAGATGCATGTGCATGCTTAAAACGCGTTTTCGCACAAATCCTTGCGCGGGTGCTAAAAAGAGCAGCATCGGCATGCTTAGCACGTCGTTTGGTAGACATCCACGTGGGCGTTCTGCCAAAAGCACCATTTGCATGCACATCTTGTGGTTTTGCAGAAAACTTCATCCGCGTCTACCAAAAGATGCATGTGCATGCTTAAAACGCGTTTTCGCACAAATCCGTGCGCGGGTGCTAAAAAGAACAGCATCGGCATGCTTAGCACGTCGTTTGGTAGAAATCCACGTGCGCGTTCTGCCAAAAGCATCATTTGCATGCACATCTTGTGGTTTTGCAGAAAACTTCATCCGCGTCTACCAAAAGATGCATGTGCATGCTTAAAACGCGTTTTCGCACAAATCCGTGCGCGGGTGCTAAAAAGAGCAGCATCGGCATGCTTAGCACGTCGTTTGGTAGAAATCCACGTGCGCGTTCTGCTAAAAGCACCATTTGCATGCACATCTTGTGGTTTTTCAGAAAACTTCATCCGCGTCAACGAAAAGATGCATGTGCATGCTTAAAACGCGTTTTCGCACAAATCCGTGCGCGGGTGCTTAAAAGAGCAGCATCGACACGCTTAGCACGTCGTTTGGTAGAAATCCACGTGCGCGTTCTGCCAAAAGCCCCATTTGCATGCACATCTTGTGGTTTTGCAGAAAACTTCATCCGCGTCTACCAAAAGATGCATGTGCATGCTTAAAACGCGTTTTCGCACAAATCCTTGCGCGGGTGCTAAAAAGAGCAGCATCGGCATGCTTAGCACGTCGTTTGGTAGACATCCACGTGGGCGTTCTGCCAAAAGCACCATTTGCATGCACATCTTGTGGTTTTGCAGAAAACTTCATCCGCGTCTACCAAAAGATGCATGTGCATGCTTAAAACGCGTTTTCGCACAAATCCGTGCGCGGGTGCTAAAAAGAACAGCATCGGCATGCTTAGCACGTCGTTTGGTAGAAATCCACGTGCGCGTTCTGCCAAAAGCATCATTTGCATGCACATCTTGTGGTTTTGCAGAAAACTTCATCCGCGTCTACCAAAAGATGCATGTGCATGCTTAAAACGCGTTTTCGCACAAAACCGTGCGCGGGTGCTAAAAAGAGCAGCATCGGCATGCTTAGCACGTCGTTTGGTAGAAATCCACGTGCGCGTTCTGCCAAAAGCACCATTTGCATGCACATCTTGTGGTTTTGCAGAAAACTTCATCCGCGTCTACCAAAAGATGCATGTGCATGCTTAAAACGCGTTTTCGCACAAATCCGTGCGCGGGTGCTAAAAAGAGCAGCATCGGCATGCTTAGCACGTCGTTTGGTAGAAATCCACGTGCGCGTTCTGCCAAAAGCACCCTTTGCATGCACATCTTGTGGTTTTGCAGAAAACTTCATCCGCATCTACCAAAAGATGCATGTGCATGCTTAAAACGCGTTTTCGCACAAATCCGTGCGCGGGTGCTAAAAAGAGCAGCATCGGCATGCTTAGCACGTCGTTTGGTAGAAATCCACGTGCGCGTTCTGCTAAAAGCACCATTTGGATGCACATCTTGTGCTTTTGCAGAAAACTTCATCCGCTTCTACCAAAAGATGCATGTGCATGCTTAAAACGCGTTTTCGCACAAATCTGTGCGCGGGTGCTAAAAAGAGCAGCATCGGCATGCTTAGCACGTCGTTTGGTAGAAATCCACGTGCGCGTTCTGCAAAAAGCACCATTTGCATGCACATCTTGTGGTTTTGCAGAAAACTTCATCCGCGTCTACCAAAAGATGCATGTGCATGCTTAAAACGCGTTTTCGCACAAATCCGTGCGCGGGTGCTAAAAAGAGCAGCATCGGCATGCTTAGCACGTCGTTTGGTAGAAATCCACATGCGCCTTCTGCCAAAAGCACCATTTGCATGCACATCTTGTGGTTTTGCAGAAAACTTCATCCGCGTCTACCAAAAGATGCATGTGCATGCTTAAAACGCGTTTTCGCACAAATCCGTGCGCGGGTGCTAAAAAGAGCAGCATCGGCATGCTTAGCACGTCGTTTGGTAGAAATCCACGTGCGCGTTCTGCCAACAGCACCATTTGCATGCACATCTTGTGGTTTTGCAGAAAACTTCATCCGCGTCTACCAAAAGATGCATGTGCATGCTTAAAACGCGTTTTCGCACAAATCCGTGCGCGGGTGCTAAGAAGAGCAGCATCGGCATGCTTAGCACGTCGTTTGGTAGAAATCCACGTGCGCGTTCTGCCAAAAGCACCATTTGCATGCACATCTTGTGGTTTTGCAGAAAACTTCATCCGCGTCTACCAAAAGATGCATGTGCATGCTTAAAATGCGTTTTCGCACAAATCCGTGCGCGGGTGCTAAAAAGAGCAGCGTCGGCATGCTTAGCACGTCGTTTGGTAGAAATCCACGTGCGCGTTCTGCCAAAAGCACCATTTGCATGCACATCTTGTGGTTTTGCAGAAAACTTCATCCGCGTCTACCAAAAGATGCATGTGCATGCTTAAAACGCGTTTTCGCACAAATCCGTGCGCGGGTGCTTAAAAGAGCAGCATCGGCACGCTTAGCACGTCGTTTGGTAGAAATCCACGTGCGCGTTCTGCCAAAAGCCCCATTTGCATGCACATCTTGTGGTTTTGCAGAAAACTTCATCCGCGTCTACCAAAAGATGCATGTGCATGCTTAAAACGCGTTTTCGCACAAATCCGTGCGCGGGTGCTAAAAAGAGCAGCATCGGCTTGCTTAGCACGTCGTTTGGTAGAAATCCACGTGGGTGTTCTACCAAAAGCACCATTTGCATGCACATCTTGTGGTTTTGCAGAAAACTTCATCCGCGTCTACCAAAAGATGCATGTGCATGCTTAAAACGCGTTTTCGCACAAATCCGTGCGCGGGTGCTAAAAAGAACAGCATCGGCATGCTTAGCACGTCGTTTGGTAGAAATCCACGTGCGCGTTCTGCCAAAAGCATCATTTGCATGCACATCTTGTGGTTTTGCAGAAAACTTCATCCGCGTCTACCAAAAGATGCATGTGCATGCTTAAAACGCGTTTTCGCACAAATCCGTGCGCGGGTGCTAAAAAGAGCAGCATCGGCATGCTTAGCACGTCGTTTGGTAGAAATCCACGTGCGCGTTCTGCCAAAAGCACCATTTGCATGCACATCTTGTGGTTTTGCAGAAAACTTCATCCGCGTCTACCAAAAGATGCATGCGCATGCTTAAAACGCGTTTTCGCACAAATCCGTGCGCGGGTGCTTAAAAGAGCAGCATCGACACGCTTAGCACGTCGTTTGGTAGAAATCCACGTGCGCGTTCTGCCAAAAGCCCCATTTGCATGCACATCTTGTGGTTTTGCAGAAAACTTCATCCGCGTCTACCAAAAGATGCATGTGCATGCTTAAAACGCGTTTTCGCACAAATCCTTGCGCGGGTGCTAAAAAGAGCAGCATCGGCATGCTTAGCACGTCGTTTGGTAGACATCCACGTGGGCGTTCTGCCAAAAGCACCATTTGCATGCACATCTTGTGGTTTTGCAGAAAACTTCATCCGCGTCTACCAAAAGATGCATGTGCATGCTTAAAACGCGTTTTCGCACAAATCCGTGCGCGGGTGCTAAAAAGAACAGCATCGGCATGCTTAGCACGTCGTTTGGTAGAAATCCACGTGCGCGTTCTGCCAAAAGCATCATTTGCATGCACATCTTGTGGTTTTGCAGAAAACTTCATCCGCGTCTACCAAAAGATGCATGTGCATGCTTAAAACGCGTTTTCGCACAAAACCGTGCGCGGGTGCTAAAAAGAGCAGCATCGGCATGCTTAGCACGTCGTTTGGTAGAAATCCACGTGCGCGTTCTGCCAAAAGCACCATTTGCATGCACATCTTGTGGTTTTGCAGAAAACTTCATCCGCGTCTACCAAAAGATGCATGTGCATGCTTAAAACGCGTTTTCGCACAAATCCGTGCGCGGGTGCTAAAAAGAGCAGCATCGGCATGCTTAGCACGTCGTTTGGTAGAAATCCACGTGCGCGTTCTGCCAAAAGCACCCTTTGCATGCACATCTTGTGGTTTTGCAGAAAACTTCATCCGCATCTACCAAAAGATGCATGTGCATGCTTAAAACGCGTTTTCGCACAAATCCGTGCGCGGGTGCTAAAAAGAGCAGCATCGGCATGCTTAGCACGTCGTTTGGTAGAAATCCACGTGCGCGTTCTGCTAAAAGCACCATTTGGATGCACATCTTGTGCTTTTGCAGAAAACTTCATCCGCTTCTACCAAAAGATGCATGTGCATGCTTAAAACGCGTTTTCGCACAAATCCGTGCGCGGGTGCTTAAAAGAGCAGCATCGACACGCTTAGCACGTCGTTTGGTAGAAATCCACGTGCGCGTTCTGCCAAAAGCCCCATTTGCATGCACATCTTGTGGTTTTGCAGAAAACTTCATCCGCGTCTACCAAAAGATGCATGTGCATGCTTAAAACGCGTTTTCGCACAAATCCTTGCGCGGGTGCTAAAAAGAGCAGCATCGGCATGCTTAGCACGTCGTTTGGTAGACATCCACGTGGGCGTTCTGCCAAAAGCACCATTTGCATGCACATCTTGTGGTTTTGCAGAAAACTTCATCCGCGTCTACCAAAAGATGCATGTGCATGCTTAAAACGCGTTTTCGCACAAATCCGTGCGCGGGTGCTAAAAAGAACAGCATCGGCATGCTTAGCACGTCGTTTGGTAGAAATCCACGTGCGCGTTCTGCCAAAAGCATCATTTGCATGCACATCTTGTGGTTTTGCAGAAAACTTCATCCGCGTCTACCAAAAGATGCATGTGCATGCTTAAAACGCGTTTTCGCACAAATCCGTGCGCGGGTGCTAAAAAGAGCAGCATCGGCATGCTTAGCACGTCGTTTGGTAGAAATCCACGTGCGCGTTCTGCTAAAAGCACCATTTGCATGCACATCTTGTGGTTTTTCAGAAAACTTCATCCGCGTCAACGAAAAGATGCATGTGCATGCTTAAAACGCGTTTTCGCACAAATCCGTGCGCGGGTGCTTAAAAGAGCAGCATCGACACGCTTAGCACGTCGTTTGGTAGAAATCCACGTGCGCGTTCTGCCAAAAGCCCCATTTGCATGCACATCTTGTGGTTTTGCAGAAACCTTCATCCGCGTCTACCAAAAGATGCATGTGCATGCTTAAAACGCGTTTTCGCACAAATCCTTGCGCGGGTGCTAAAAAGAGCAGCATCGGCATGCTTAGCACGTCGTTTGGTAGACATCCACGTGGGCGTTCTGCCAAAAGCACCATTTGCATGCACATCTTGTGGTTTTGCAGAAAACTTCATCCGCGTCTACGAAAAGATGCATGTGCATGCTTAAAACGCGTTTTCGCACAAATCCGTGCGCGGGTGCTAAAAAGAACAGCATCGGCATGCTTAGCACGTCGTTTGGTAGAAATCCACGTGCGCGTTCTGCCAAAAGCATCATTTGCATGCACATCTTGTGGTTTTGCAGAAAACTTCATCCGCGTCTACCAAAAGATGCATGTGCATGCTTAAAACGCGTTTTCGCACAAAACCGTGCGCGGGTGCTAAAAAGAGCAGCATCGGCATGCTTAGCACGTCGTTTGGTAGAAATCCACGTGCGCGTTCTGCCAAAAGCACCATTTGCATGCACATCTTGTGGTTTTGCAGAAAACTTCATCCGCGTCTACCAAAAGATGCATGTGCATGCTTAAAACGCGTTTTCGCACAAATCCGTGCGCGGGTGCTAAAAAGAGCAGCATCGGCATGCTTAGCACGTCGTTTGGTAGAAATCCACGTGCGCGTTCTGCCAAAAGCACCCTTTGCATGCACATCTTGTGGTTTTGCAGAAAACTTCATCCGCATCTACCAAAAGATGCATGTGCATGCTTAAAACGCGTTTTCGCACAAATCCGTGCGCGGGTGCTAAAAAGAGCAGCATCGGCATGCTTAGCACGTCGTTTGGTAGAAATCCACGTGCGCGTTCTGCTAAAAGCACCATTTGGATGCACATCTTGTGCTTTTGCAGAAAACTTCATCCGCTTCTACCAAAAGATGCATGTGCATGCTTAAAACGCGTTTTCGCACAAATCTGTGCGCGGGTGCTAAAAAGAGCAGCATCGGCATGCTTAGCACGTCGTTTGGTAGAAATCCACGTGCGCGTTCTGCAAAAAGCACCATTTGCATGCACATCTTGTGGTTTTGCAGAAAACTTCATCCGCGTCTACCAAAAGATGCATGTGCATGCTTAAAACGCGTTTTCGCACAAATCCGTGCGCGGGTGCTAAAAAGAGCAGCATCGGCATGCTTAGCACGTCGTTTGGTAGAAATCCACATGCGCCTTCTGCCAAAAGCACCATTTGCATGCACATCTTGTGGTTTTGCAGAAAACTTCATCCGCGTCTACCAAAAGATGCATGTGCATGCTTAAAACGCGTTTTCGCACAAATCCGTGCGCGGGTGCTAAAAAGAGCAGCATCGGCATGCTTAGCACGTCGTTTGGTAGAAATCCACGTGCGCGTTCTGCCAACAGCACCATTTGCATGCACATCTTGTGGTTTTGCAGAAAACTTCATCCGCGTCTACCAAAAGATGCATGTGCATGCTTAAAACGCGTTTTCGCACAAATCCGTGCGCGGGTGCTAAGAAGAGCAGCATCGGCATGCTTAGCACGTCGTTTGGTAGAAATCCACGTGCGCGTTCTGCCAAAAGCACCATTTGCATGCACATCTTGTGGTTTTGCAGAAAACTTCATCCGCGTCTACCAAAAGATGCATGTGCATGCTTAAAATGCGTTTTCGCACAAATCCGTGCGCGGGTGCTAAAAAGAGCAGCGTCGGCATGCTTAGCACGTCGTTTGGTAGAAATCCACGTGCGCGTTCTGCCAAAAGCACCATTTGCATGCACATCTTGTGGTTTTGCAGAAAACTTCATCCGCGTCTACCAAAAGATGCATGTGCATGCTTAAAACGCGTTTTCGCACAAATCCGTGCGCGGGTGCTTAAAAGAGCAGCATCGGCACGCTTAGCACGTCGTTTGGTAGAAATCCACGTGCGCGTTCTGCCAAAAGCCCCATTTGCATGCACATCTTGTGGTTTTGCAGAAAACTTCATCCGCGTCTACCAAAAGATGCATGTGCATGCTTAAAACGCGTTTTCGCACAAATCCGTGCGCGGGTGCTAAAAAGAGCAGCATCGGCTTGCTTAGCACGTCGTTTGGTAGAAATCCACGTGGGTGTTCTACCAAAAGCACCATTTGCATGCACATCTTGTGGTTTTGCAGAAAACTTCATCCGCGTCTACCAAAAGATGCATGTGCATGCTTAAAACGCGTTTTCGCACAAATCCGTGCGCGGGTGCTAAAAAGAACAGCATCGGCATGCTTAGCACGTCGTTTGGTAGAAATCCACGTGCGCGTTCTGCCAAAAGCATCATTTGCATGCACATCTTGTGGTTTTGCAGAAAACTTCATCCGCGTCTACCAAAAGATGCATGTGCATGCTTAAAACGCGTTTTCGCACAAATCCGTGCGCGGGTGCTAAAAAGAGCAGCATCGGCATGCTTAGCACGTCGTTTGGTAGAAATCCACGTGCGCGTTCTGCCAAAAGCACCATTTGCATGCACATCTTGTGGTTTTGCAGAAAACTTCATCCGCGTCTACCAAAAGATGCATGCGCATGCTTAAAACGCGTTTTCGCACAAATCCGTGCGCGGGTGCTAAAAAGAGCAGCATCGGCATGCTTAGCACGTCGTTTGGTAGAAATCCACGTGCGCGTTCTGCCAAAAGCACCCTTTGCATGCACATCTTGTGGTTTTGCAGAAAACTTCATCCGCGTCTACCAAAAGATGCATGTGCATGCTTAAAACGCGTTTTCGCACAAATCCGTGCGCGGGTGCTATAAAGAGCAGCATCGGCATGCTTAGCACGTCGTTTGGTAGAAATCCACGTGAGCGTTCTGCCAAAAGCACAATTTGCATGCACATCTTGTGGTTTTGCAGAAAACTTCATTCGCGTCTACCAAAAGATGCATCTGCATGCTTAAAACGCGTTTTCGCACAAATCCGTGCGCGGGTGCTAAAAAGAGCAGCATCGGCATGCTTAGCACGTCGTTTGGTAGAAATCCACGTGCGCGTTCTGCCAAAAGCACCATTTGCATGCACATCTTGTGGTTTTGCAGAAAACATCATCCGCGTCTACCAAAAGATGCATGTGCATGCTTAAAATGCGTTTTCGCACAAATCCGTGCGCGGGTGCTAAAAAGAGCAGCGTCGGCATGCTTAGCACGTCGTTTGGTAGAAATCCACGTGCGCGTTCTGCCAAAAGCACCATTTGCATGCACATCTTGTGGTTTTGCAGAAAACTTCATCCGCGTCTACCAAAAGATGCATGTGCATGCTTAAAACGCGTTTTCGCACAAATCCGTGCGCGGGTGCTAAAGAGAGCAGCATCGGCATTTAGCACGTCGTTTGGTAGAAATCCACGTGCGCGTTCTGCCAAAAGCACCATTTGCATGCACATCTTGTGGTTTTGCAGAAAACTTCATCCGCGTCTACCAAAAGATGCATGTGCATGCTTAAAACGCGTTTTCGCACAAATCCGTGCGCGGGTGCTAAAAAGAGCAGCATCGGCATGCCTAGCACGTCGTTTGGTAGAAATCCACGTGCGCGTTCTGCCAAAAGCACCATTTGCATGCACATCTTGTGGTTTTGCAGAAAACTTCATCCGCGTCTACCAAAAGATGCATGTGCATGCTTAACATGCGTTTTCGCACAAATCCGTGCGCGGGTGCTAAAAAGAGCAGCGTCGGCATGCTCAGCACGTCGTTTGGTAGAAATCCACGTGCGCGTTCTGCCAAAAGCACCATTTGCATGCACATCTTGTGGTTTTGCAGAAAACTTCATCCGCGTCTACCAAAAGATGCATGTGCATGCTTAAAACGCGTTTTCGCACAAATCCGTGCGCGGGTGCTAAAAAGAGCAGCATCGGCATGCTTAGCACGTCGTTTGGTAGAAATCCACGTGCGCGTTCTGCCAAAAGCACCATTTGCATGCACATCTTGTGGTTTTGCAGAAAACTTCATCCGCGTCTACCAAAAGATGCATGTGCATGCTTAAAACGCGTTTTCGCACAAATCCGTGCGCGGGTGCTAAAAAGAGCAGCATCGGCATGCCTAGCACGTCGTTTGGTAGAAATCCACGTGCGCGTTCTGCCAAAAGCACCGTTTGCATGCACATCTTGTGGTTTTGCAGAAAACTTCATTCGCGTCTACCAAAAGATGCATGTGCATGCTTAAAACGCGTTTTCGCACAAATCCGTGCGCGGGTGCTAAAAAGAGCAGCATCGGCATGCTTAGCACGTCGTTTGGTAGAAATCCACGTGCGCGTTCTGCCAAAAACACCATTTGCACGCACATCTTGTGGTTTTGCAGAGAACTTCATCCGCGTCTACCAAAAGATGCATGTGCATGCTTAAAACGCGTTTTCGCACAAATCCGTGCGCAGGTGCTAAAAAGAGCAGCATCGGCATGCTTAGCACGTCGTTTGGTAGAAATCCACGTGCGCGTTCTGCCAAAAGCACCATTTGCATGCACATCTTGTGGTTTTTCAGAAAACTTCATCCGCGTCAACGAAAAGATGCATGTGCATGCTTAAAACGCGTTTTCGCACAAATCCGTGCGCGGGTGCTTAAAAGAGCAGCATCGGCACGCTTAGCACGTCGTTTGGTAGAAATCCACGTGCGCGTTCTGCCAAAAGCCCCATTTGCATGCACATCTTGTGGTTTTGCAGAAAACTTCATCCGCGTCTACCAAAAGATGCATGTGCATGCTTAAAACGCGTTTTCGCACAAATCCGTGCGCGGGTGCTAAAAAGAGCAGCATCGGCATGCTTAGCACGTCGTTTGGTAGAAATCCACGTGGGCGTTCTGCCAAAAGCACCATTTGCATGCACATCTTGTGGTTTTGCAGAAAACTTCATCCGCGTCTACCAAAAGATGCATGTGCATGCTTAAAACGCGTTTTCGCACAAATCCGTGCGCGGGTGCTAAAAAGAACAGCATCGGCATGCTTAGCACGTCGTTTGGTAGAAATCCACGTGCGCGTTCTGCCAAAAGCATCATTTGCATGCACATCTTGTGGTTTTGCAGAAAACTTCATCCGCGTCTACCAAAAGATGCATGTGCATGCTTAAAACGCGTTTTCGCACAAATCCGTGCGCGGGTGCTAAAAAGAGCAGCATCGGCATGCTTAGCACGTCGTTTGGTAGAAATCCACGTGCGCGTTCTGCCAAAAGCACCATTTGCATGCACATCTTGTGGTTTTGCAGAAAACTTCATCCGCGTCTACCAAAAGATGCATGTGCATGCTTAAAACGCGTTTTCGCACAAATCCGTGCGCGGGTGCTAAAAAGAACAGCATCGGCATGCTTAGCACGTCGTTTGGTAGAAATCCACGTGCGCGTTCTGCCAAAAGCATCATTTGCATGCACATCTTGTGGTTTTGCAGAAAACTTCATCCGCGTCTACCAAAAGATGCATGTGCATGCTTAAAACGCGTTTTCGCACAAATCCGTGCGCGGGTGCTAAAAAGAGCAGCATCGGCATGCTTAGCACGTCGTTTGGTAGAAATCCACGTGCGCGTTCTGCCAACAGCACCATTTGCATGCACATCTTGTGGTTTTGCAGAAAACTTCATCCGCGTCTACCAAAAGATGCATGTGCATGCTTAAAACGCGTTTTCGCACAAATCCGTGCGCGGGTGCTAAGAAGAGCAGCATCGGCATGCTTAGCACGTCGTTTGGTAGAAATCCACGTGCGCGTTCTGCCAAAAGCACCATTTGCATGCACATCTTGTGGTTTTGCAGAAAACTTCATCCGCGTCTACCAAAAGATGCATGTGCATGCTTAAAATGCGTTTTCGCACAAATCCGTGCGCGGGTGCTAAAAAGAGCAGCGTCGGCATGCTTAGCACGTCGTTTGGTAGAAATCCACGTGCGCGTTCTGCCAAAAGCACCATTTGCATGCACATCTTGTGGTTTTGCAGAAAACTTCATCCGCGTCTACCAAAAGATGCATGTGCATGCTTAAAACGCGTTTTCGCACAAATCCGTGCGCGGGTGCTTAAAAGAGCAGCATCGGCACGCTTAGCACGTCGTTTGGTAGAAATCCACGTGCGCGTTCTGCCAAAAGCCCCATTTGCATGCACATCTTGTGGTTTTGCAGAAAACTTCATCCGCGTCTACCAAAAGATGCATGTGCATGCTTAAAACGCGTTTTCGCACAAATCCGTGCGCGGGTGCTAAAAAGAGCAGCATCGGCTTGCTTAGCACGTCGTTTGGTAGAAATCCACGTGGGTGTGCTACCAAAAGCACCATTTGCATGCACATCTTGTGGTTTTGCAGAAAACTTCATCCGCGTCTACCAAAAGATGCATGTGCATGCTTAAAACGCGTTTTCGCACAAATCCGTGCGCGGGTGCTAAAAAGAACAGCATCGGCATGCTTAGCACGTCGTTTGGTAGAAATCCACGTGCGCGTTCTGCCAAAAGCATCATTTGCATGCACATCTTGTGGTTTTGCAGAAAACTTCATCCGCGTCTACCAAAAGATGCATGTGCATGCTTAAAACGCGTTTTCGCACAAATCCGTGCGCGGGTGCTAAAAAGAGCAGCATCGGCATGCTTAGCACGTCGTTTGGTAGAAATCCACGTGCGCGTTCTGCCAAAAGCACCATTTGCATGCACATCTTGTGGTTTTGCAGAAAACTTCATCCGCGTCTACCAAAAGATGCATGCGCATGCTTAAAACGCGTTTTCGCACAAATCCGTGCGCGGGTGCTAAAAAGAGCAGCATCGGCATGCTTAGCACGTCGTTTGGTAGAAATCCACGTGCGCGTTCTGCCAAAAGCACCCTTTGCATGCACATCTTGTGGTTTTGCAGAAAACTTCATCCGCGTCTACCAAAAGATGCATGTGCATGCTTAAAACGCGTTTTCGCACAAATCCGTGCGCGGGTGCTATAAATAGCAGCATCGGCATGCTTAGCACGTCGTTTGGTAGAAATCCACGTGAGCGTTCTGCCAAAAGCACAATTTGCATGCACATCTTGTGGTTTTGCAGAAAACTTCATTCGCGTCTACCAAAAGATGCATCTGCATGCTTAAAACGCGTTTTCGCACAAATCCGTGCGCGGGTGCTAAAAAGAGCAGCATCGGCATGCTTAGCACGTCGTTTGGTAGAAATCCACGTGCGCGTTCTGCCAAAAGCACCATTTGCATGCACATCTTGTGGTTTTGCAGAAAACATCATCCGCGTCTACCAAAAGATGCATGTGCATGCTTAAAATGCGTTTTCGCACAAATCCGTGCGCGGGTGCTAAAAAGAGCAGCGTCGGCATGCTTAGCACGTCGTTTGGTAGAAATCCACGTGCGCGTTCTGCCAAAAGCACCATTTGCATGCACATCTTGTGGTTTTGCAGAAAACTTCATCCGCGTCTACCAAAAGATGCATGTGCATGCTTAAAACGCGTTTTCGCACAAATCCGTGCGCGGGTGCTAAAGAGAGCAGCATCGGCATTTAGCACGTCGTTTGGTAGAAATCCACGTGCGCGTTCTGCCAAAAGCACCATTTGCATGCACATCTTGTGGTTTTGCAGAAAACTTCATCCGCGTCTACCAAAAGATGCATGTGCATGCTTAAAACGCGTTTTCGCACAAATCCGTGCGCGGGTGCTAAAAAGAGCAGCATCGGCATGCCTAGCACGTCGTTTGGTAGAAATCCACGTGCGCGTTCTGCCAAAAGCACCATTTGCATGCACATCTTGTGGTTTTGCAGAAAACTTCATCCGCGTCTACCAAAAGATGCATGTGCATGCTTAAAATGCGTTTTCGCACAAATCCGTGCGCGGGTGCTAAAAAGAGCAGCGTCGGCATGCTCAGCACGTCGTTTGGTAGAAATCCACGTGCGCGTTCTGCCAAAAGCACCATTTGCATGCACATCTTGTGGTTTTGCAGAAAACTTCATCCGCGTCTACCAAAAGATGCATGTGCATGCTTAAAACGCGTTTTCGCACAAATCCGTGCGCGGGTGCTAAAAAGAGCAGCATCGGCATGCTTAGCACGTCGTTTGGTAGAAATCCACGTGCGCGTTCTGCCAAAAGCACCATTTGCATGCACATCTTGTGGTTTTGCAGAAAACTTCATCCGCGTCTACCAAAAGATGCATGTGCATGCTTAAAACGCGTTTTCGCACAAATCCGTGCGCGGGTGCTAAAAAGAGCAGCATCGGCATGCCTAGCACGTCGTTTGGTAGAAATCCACGTGCGCGTTCTGCCAAAAGCACCGTTTGCATGCACATCTTGTGGTTTTGCAGAAAACTTCATTCGCGTCTACCAAAAGATGCATGTGCATGCTTAAAACGCGTTTTCGCACAAATCCGTGCGCGGGTGCTAAAAAGAGCAGCATCGGCATGCTTAGCACGTCGTTTGGTAGAAATCCACGTGCGCGTTCTGCCAAAAACACCATTTGCACGCACATCTTGTGGTTTTGCAGAGAACTTCATCCGCGTCTACCAAAAGATGCATGTGCATGCTTAAAACGCGTTTTCGCACAAATCCGTGCGCAGGTGCTAAAAAGAGCAGCATCGGCATGCTTAGCACGTCGTTTGGTAGAAATCCACGTGCGCGTTCTGCCAAAAGCACCATTTGCATGCACATCTTGTGGTTTTTCAGAAAACTTCATCCGCGTCAACGAAAAGATGCATGTGCATGCTTAAAACGCGTTTTCGCACAAATCCGTGCGCGGGTGCTTAAAAGAGCAGCATCGGCACGCTTAGCACGTCGTTTGGTAGAAATCCACGTGCGCGTTCTGCCAAAAGCCCCATTTGCATGCACATCTTGTGGTTTTGCAGAAAACTTCATCCGCGTCTACCAAAAGATGCATGTGCATGCTTAAAACGCGTTTTCGCACAAATCCGTGCGCGGGTGCTAAAAAGAGCAGCATCGGCATGCTTAGCACGTCGTTTGGTAGAAATCCACGTGGGCGTTCTGCCAAAAGCACCATTTGCATGCACATCTTGTGGTTTTGCAGAAAACTTCATCCGCGTCTACCAAAAGATGCATGTGCATGCTTAAAACGCGTTTTCGCACAAATCCGTGCGCGGGTGCTAAAAAGAACAGCATCGGCATGCTTAGCACGTCGTTTGGTAGAAATCCACGTGCGCGTTCTGCCAAAAGCATCATTTGCATGCACATCTTGTGGTTTTGCAGAAAACTTCATCCGCGTCTACCAAAAGATGCATGTGCATGCTTAAAACGCGTTTTCGCACAAATCCGTGCGCGGGTGCTAAAAAGAGCAGCATCGGCATGCTTAGCACGTCGTTTGGTAGAAATCCACGTGCGCGTTCTGCCAAAAGCACCATTTGCATGCACATCTTGTGGTTTTGCAGAAAACTTCATCCGCGTCTACCAAAAGATGCATGTGCATGCTTAAAACGCGTTTTCGCACAAATCCGTGCGCGGGTGCTAAAAAGAGCAGCATCGGCATGCTTAGCACGTCGTTTGGTAGAAATCCACGTGCGCGTTCTGCCAAAAGCACCCTTTGCATGCACATCTTGTGGTTTTGCAGAAAACTTCATCCGCGTCTACCAAAAGATGCATGTGCATGCTTAAAACGCGTTTTCGCACAAATCCGTGCGCGGGTGCTATAAAGAGCAGCATCGGCATGCTTAGCACGTCGTTTGGTAGAAATCCACGTGAGCGTTCTGCCAAAAGCACAATTTGCATGCACATCTTGTGGTTTTGCAGAAAACTTCATTCGCGTCTACCAAAAGATGCATCTGCATGCTTAAAACGCGTTTTCGCACAAATCCGTGCGCGGGTGCTAAAAAGAGCAGCATCGGCATGCTTAGCACGTCGTTTGGTAGAAATCCACGTGCGCGTTCTGCCAAAAGCACCATTTGCATGCACATCTTGTGGTTTTGCAGAAAACATCATCCGCGTCTACCAAAAGATGCATGTGCATGCTTAAAATGCGTTTTCGCACAAATCCGTGCGCGGGTGCTAAAAAGAGCAGCGTCGGCATGCTTAGCACGTCGTTTGGTAGAAATCCACGTGCGCGTTCTGCCAAAAGCACCATTTGCATGCACATCTTGTGGTTTTGCAGAAAACTTCATCCGCGTCTACCAAAAGATGCATGTGCATGCTTAAAACGCGTTTTCGCACAAATCCGTGCGCGGGTGCTAAAAAGAGCAGCATCGGCATTTAGCACGTCGTTTGGTAGAAATCCACGTGCGCGTTCTGCCAAAAGCACCATTTGCATGCACATCTTGTGGTTTTGCAGAAAACTTCATCCGCGTCTACCAAAAGATGCATGTGCATGCTTAAAACGCGTTTTCGCACAAATCCGTGCGCGGGTGCTAAAAAGAGCAGCATCGGCATGCCTAGCACGTCGTTTGGTAGAAATCCACGTGCGCGTTCTGCCAAAAGCACCATTTGCATGCACATCTTGTGGTTTTGCAGAAAACTTCATTCGCGTCTACCAAAAGATGCATGTGCATGCTTAAAACGCGTTTTCGCACAAATCCGTGCGCGGGTGCTAAAAAGAGCAGCATCGGCATGCTTAGCACGTCGTTTGGTAGAAATCCACGTGCGCGTTCTGCCAAAAGCACCATTTGCACGCACATCTTGTGGTTTTGCAGAGAACTTCATCCGCGTCTACCAAAAGATGCATGTGCATGCTTAAAACGCGTTTTCGCACAAATCCGTGCGCAGGTGCTAAAAAGAGCAGCATCGGCATGCTTAGCACGTCGTTTGGTAGAAATCCACGTGCGCGTTCTGCCAAAAGCACCCTTTGCATGCACATCTTGTGGTTTTGCAGAAAACTTCATCCGCATCTACCAAAAGATGCATGTGCATGCTTAAAACGCGTTTTCGCACAAATCCGTGCGCGGGTGCTAAAAAGAGCAGCATCGGCATGCTTAGCACGTCGTTTGGTAGAAATCCACGTGCGCGTTCTGCCAAAAGCACAATTTGCATGCACATCTTGTGGTTTTGCAGAAAACTTCATCCGCGTCTACCAAAAGATGCATGTGCATGCTTAAAACGCGTTTTCGCACAAATCCGTGCGCGGGTGCTAAAAAGAGCAGCATCGGCATGCTTAGCACGTCGTTTGGTAGAAATCCACGTGCGCGTTCTGCCAAAAGCACCATTTGCATGCACATCTTGTGCTTTTGCAGAAAACTTCATCCGCGTCTACCAAAAGATGCATGTGCATGCTTAAAACGCGTTTTCGCACAAATCCGTGCGCGGGTGCTAAAAAGAGCAGCATCGGCATGCTTAGCACGTCGTTTGGTAGAAATCCACGTGCGCGTTCTGCAAAAAGCACCATTTGCATGCACATCTTGTGGTTTTGCAGAAAACTTCATCCGCGTCTACCAAAAGATGCATGTGCATGCTTAAAACGCGTTTTCGCACAAATCCGTGCGCGGGTGCTAAAAAGAGCAGCATCGGCATGCTTAGCACGTCGTTTGGTAGAAATCCACGTGCGCGTTCTGCCAAAAGCACCATTTGCATGCACATCTTGTGGTTTTGCAGAAAACTTCATCCGCGTCTACCAAAAGATGCATGTGCATGCTTAAAACGCGTTTTCGCACAAATCCGTGCGCGGGTGCTAAAAAGAGCAGCATCGGCATGCTTAGCACGTCGTTTGGTAGACATCCACGTGCGCGTTCTGCCAAAAGCACCATTTGCATGCACATCTTGTGGTTTTGCAGAAAACTTCATCCGCGTCTACCAAAAGATGCATGTGCATGCTTAAAACGCGTTTTCGCACAAATCCGTGCGCGGGTGCTAAAAAGAGCAGCATCGGCATGCTTAGCACGTCGTTTGGTAGAAATCCACGTGCGCGTTCTGCCAAAAGCACCATTTGCATGCACATCTTGTGGTTTTGCAGAAAACTTCATTCGCGTCTACCAAAAGATGCATGTGCATGCTTAAAACGCGTTTTCGCACAAATCCGTGCGCGGGTGCTAAAAAGAGCAGCATCGGCATGCTTAGCACGTCGTTTGGTAGAAATCCACGTGCGTGTTCTGCCAAAAGCACCATTTGCACGCACATCTTGTGGTTTTGCAGAGAACTTCATCCGCGTCTACCAAAAGATGCATGTGCATGCTTAAAACGCGTTTTCGCACAAATCCGTGCGCAGGTGCTAAAAAGAGCAGCATCGGCATGCTTAGCACGTCGTTTGGTAGAAATCCACGTGCGCGTTCTGCCAAAAGCACCATTTGCATGCACATCTTGTGGTTTTTCAGAAAACTTCATCCGCGTCTACCAAAAGATGCATGTGCATGCTTAAAACGCGTTTTCGCACAAATCCGTACGCGGGTGCTAAAAAGAGCAGCATCGGCATGCTTAGCACGTCGTTTGGTAGAAATCCACGTGCGCGTTCTGCCAAAAGCACCATTTGCATGCACATCTTGTGGTTTTGCAGAGAACTTAATCGGCGTCTACCAAAAGATGCATGTGCATGCTTAAAACGCGTTTTCGCACAAATCCATGCGCGGGTGCTAAAAAGAGCAGCATCGGCATGCTTAGCACGTCGTTTGGTAGAAATCCACGTGGGCGTTCTGCCAAAAGCACCATTTGCATGCACATCTTGTGGTTTTGCAGAAAACTTCATCCGCGTCTACCAAAAGATGCATGTGCATGCTTAAAACGCGTTTTCGCACAAATCCGTGCGCGGGTGCTAAAAAGAACAGCATCGGCATGCTTAGCACGTCGTTTGGTAGAAATCCACGCGCGCGTTCTGCAAAAAGCACCATTTGCATGCACATCTTGTGGTTTTGCAGAAAACTTCATCCGCGTCTACCAAAAGATGCATGTGCATGCTTAAAACGCGTTTTCGCGCAAATCCGTGCGCGGGTGCTAAAAAGAGCAGCATCGGCATGCTTAGCACGTCGTTTGGTAGAAATCCACGTGCACGTTCTGCCAAAAGCACCATTTGCATGCACATCTTGTGGTTTTGCAGAAAACTTCATCCGCGTCTACCAAAAGATGCATGTGATTGCTTAAAACGCGTTTTCGCACAAATCCGTGCGCGGGTGCTAAAAAGAGCAGCATCGGCATGCTTAGCACGTCGTTTGGTAGAAATCCACGTGCGCGTTCTGCAAAAAGCATCATTTGCATGCAGATCTTGTGGTTTTGCAGAAAACTTCATCCGCGTCTACCAAAAGATGCATGTGCATGCTTAAAACGCGTTTTCGCACAAATGCGTGCGCGGGAGCTAAAAAGAGCAGCATCGGCATGCTTAGCACGTCGTTTGGTAGAAATCCACGTGCGCGTTCTGCCAAAAGCACCATTTGCATGCACATCTTGTGGTTTTGCAGAAAACTTCATCCGCGTCTACCAAAAGATGCATGTGCATGCTTAAAACGCGTTTTCGCACAAATGCCTGCGCGGGTGCTAAAAAGAGCAGCATCGGCATGCTTAGCACGTCGTTTGGTAGAAATCCACGTGCGCGTTCTGCCAAAAGCACCATTTGCATGCACATCTTGTGGTTTTGCAGAAAACTTCATCTGCGTCTACCAAAAGATGCATGTACATGCTTAAAACGCGTTTTCGCACAAATGCCTGCGCGGGTGCTAAAAAGAGCAGCATCGGCATGCTTAGCACGTCGTTTGGTAGAAATCCACGTGCGCGTTCTGCCAAAAGCACCATTTGCATGCACATCTTGTGGTTTTGCAGAAAACTTCATCCGCGTCTACCAAAAGATGCATGTGCATGCTTAAAATGCGTTTTCGCACAAATCCGTGCGCGGGTGCTAAAAAGAGCAGCATCGGCCTGCTTAGCACGTCGTTTGGTAGAAATCCACGTGCGCGTTCTGCCAAAAGCACCATTTGCATGCACATCTTGTGGTTTTGCAGAAAACTTCATCCGCGTCTACCAAAAGAAGCATGTCCATGCTTAAAACGCGTTTTCGCACAAATCCGTGCGCGGGATCTAAAAAGAGCAGCATCGGCATGCTTAGCACGTCGTTTGGTAGAAATCCACGTGCGCGTTCTGCCAAAAGCACCATTTGCATGCACATCTTGTGGTTTTGCAGAGAACTTCATCCGCGTCTACCAAAAGATGCATGTGCATGCTTAAAACGCGTTTTCGCACAAATCCGTGCGCGGGTGCTAAAAAGAGCAGCATCGGCATGCTTAGCACGTCGTTTGGTAGAAATGCACGTGCGCGTTCTGCAAAAAGCACCATTTGCATGCACATCTTGTGGTTTTGCAGAAAACTTCATCCGCGTCTACCAAAAGATGCATGTGCATGCTTAAAACGCGTTTTCGCACAAATCCGTGCGCGGGTGCTAAAAAGAGCAGCATCGGCATGCTTAGCACGTCGTTTGGTAGAAATCCACGTGCGCGTTCTGCCAAAAGCACCATTTGCATGCACATATTGTGGTTTTGCAGAAAACTTCATCCGCGTCTACCAAAAGATGCATGTGCATGCTTAAAACGCGTTTTCGCACAAATCCGTGCGCGGGTGCTAAAAAGAGTAGCATCGGCATGCTTAGCACGTCGTTTGGTAGAAATCCACGTGCGCGTTCTGCCAAAAGCACCATTTGCATGCACATCTTGTGGTTTTGCAGAAAACTTCATCCGCGTCTACCAAAAGATGCATGTGCATGCTTAAAACGCGTTTTCGCACAAATCCGTGCGCGGCTGCTAAAAAGAGCAGCATCGGCATGCTTAGCACGTCGTTTGGTAGAAATCCACGGGCGCGTTCTGCCAAAAGCACCATTTGCATGCACATCTTGTGGTTTTGCAGAAAACTTCATCCGCGTCTACCAAAAGACGCATGTGCATGCTTAAAACGCGTTTTCGCACAAATGCGTGCGCGGGTGCTAAAAAGAGCAGCATCGGCATGCTTAGCACGTCGTTTGGTAGAAATCCACGTGCGCGTTCTGCAAAAAGCACCATTTGCATGCACATCTTGTGGTTTTGCAGAAAGCTTCATCCGCGTCTACCAAAAGATGCATGTGCATGCTTAAAACGCGTTTTCGCACAAATGCGTGCGCGGGTGCTAAAAAGAGCAGCATCGGCATGCTTAGCACGTCGTTTGGTAGAAATCCACGTGCGCGTTCTCCCAAAAGCACCATTTGCATTCACATTTTGTGGTTTTGCAGAAAACTTCATCCGCGTCTACCAAAAGATGCATGTGCATGCTTAAAACGCGTTTTCGCACAAATCCGTTCGCGGGTGCTAAAAAGAGCAGCATCGGCATGCTTAGCACGTCTTTTGGTAGAAATCCACGTGCGCGTTCTGCCAAAAGCACCATTTGCATTCACATCTTGTGGTTTTGCAGAAAACTTCATCCGCGTCTACCAAAAGATGCATGTCCATGCTTAAAACGCGTTTTCGCACAAATCCGTGCGCGGGTGCAAAAAAGAGCAGCATCGGCATGCTTAGCACGTCGTTTGGTAGAAATCCACGTGCGCGTTCTGCCAAAAGCACCATTTACATGCACATCTTGTGGTTTTGCAGAGAACTTCATCCGCGTCTACCAAAAGATGCATGTGCATGCTTAAAACGCGTTTTCGCACAAATCCGTGCGCGGGTGCTAAAAAGAGCAGCATCGGCATGCTTAGCACGTCGTTTTGGTAGAAATGCACGTGCGCGTTCTGCAAAACGCACCATTTGCATGCACATCTTGTGGTTTTGCAGAAAACTTCATCCGCGTCTACCAAAAGATGCATGTGCATGCTTAAAACGCGTTTTCGCACAAATCCGTGCGCGGGTGCTAAAAAGAGCAGCATCGGCATGCTTAGCACGTCGTTTGGTAGAAATCCACGTGCGCGTTCTGCCAAAAGCACCATTTGCATGCACATATTGTGGTTTTGCAGAAAACTTCATCCGCGTCTACCAAAAGATGCATGTGCATGCTTAAAACGCGTTTTCGCACAAATCCGTGCGCGGGTGCTAAAAAGAGCAGCATCGGCATGCTTAGCACGTCGTTTGGTAGAAATCCACGTGCGCGTTCTGCCAAAAGCACCATTTGCATGCACATCTTGTGGTTTTGCAGAAAACTTCATCCGCGTCTACCAAAAGATGCATGTGCATGCTTAAAACGCGTTTTCGCACAAATCCGTGCGCGGCTGCTAAAAAGAGCAGCATCGCCATGCTTAGCACGTCGTTTGGTAGAAATCCACGTGCGCGTTCTGCAAAAAGCACCATTTGCATGCACATCTTGTGGTTTTGCAGAAAGCTTCATCCGCGTCTACCAAAAGATGCATGTGCATGCTTAAAACGCGTTTTCGCACAAATGCGTGCGCGGGTGCTAAAAAGAGCAGCATCGGCATGCTTAGCACGTCGTTTGGTAGAAATCCACGTGCGCGTTCTCCCAAAAGCACCATTTGCATGCACATTTTGTGGTTTTGCAGAAAACTTCATCCGCGTCTACCAAAAGATGCATGTGCATGCTTAAAACGCGTTTTCGCACAAATCCATTCGCGGGTGCTAAAAAGAGCAGCATCGGCATGCTTAGCACGTCGTTTGGTAGAAATCCACGTGCGCGTTCTGCCAAAAGCACCATTTGCATGCACATCTTGTGGTTTTGCAGAAAACTTCATCCGCGTCTACCAAAAGATGCATGTGCATGCTTAAAACGCGTTTTCGCACAAATGCCTGCGCGGGTGCTAAAAAGAGCAGCATCGGCATGCTTAGCACGTCGTTTGGTAGAAATCCACGTGCGCGTTCTGCCAAAAGCACCATTTGCATGCACATCTTGTGGTTTTGCAGAAAACTTCATCCGCGTCTACCAAAAGATGCATGTGCATGCTTAAAACGCGTTTTCGCACAAATGCCTGCGCGGGTGCTAAAAAGAGCAGCATCGGCATGCTTAGCACGTCGTTTGGTAGAAATCCACGTGCGCGTTCTGCCAAAAGCACCATTTGCATGCACATCTTGTGGTTTTGCAGAAAACTTCATCCGCGTCTACCAAAAGATGCATGTGCATGCTTAAAATGCGTTTTCGCACAAATCCGTGCGCGGGTGCTAAAAAGAGCAGCATCGGCCTGCTTAGCACGTCGTTTGGTAGAAATCCACGTGCGCGTTCTGCCAAAAGCACCATTTGCATGCACATCTTGTGGTTTTGCAGAAAACTTCATCCGCGTCTACCAAAAGAAGCATGTCCATGCTTAAAACGCGTTTTCGCACAAATCCGTGCGCGGGTGCTAAAAAGAGCAGCATCGGCATGCTTAGCACGTCGTTTGGTAGAAATCCACGTGCGCGTTCTGCCAAAAGCACCATTTGCATGCACATCTTGTGGTTTTGCAGAGAACTTCATCCGCGTCTACCAAAAGATGCATGTGCATGTTTAAAACGCGTTTTCGCACAAATCCGTGCGCGGGTGCTAAAAAGAGCAGCATCGGCATGCTTAGCACGTCGTTTGGTAGAAATCCACGTGCGCGTTCTGCAAAAAGCACCATTTGCATGTACATCTTGTGGTTTTGCAGAAAGCTTCATCCGCGTCTACCAAAAGATGCATGTGCATGCTTAAAACGCGTTTTCGCACAAATGCGTGCGCGGGTGCTAAAAAGAGCAGCATCGGCATGCTTAGCACGTCGTTTGGTAGAAATCCACGTGCGCGTTCTCCCAAAAGCACCATTTGCATTCACATTTTGTGGTTTTGCAGAAAACTTCATCCGCGTCTACCAAAAGATGCATGTGCATGCTTAAAACGCGTTTTCGCACAAATCCGTTCGCGGGTGCTAAAAAGAGCAGCATCGGCATGCTTAGCACGTCTTTTGGTAGAAATCCACGTGCGCGTTCTGCCAAAAGCACCATTTGCATGCATCTATTGTGGTTTTGCAGAAAACTTCATCCGCGTCTACCAAAAGATGCATGTGCATGCTTAAAACGCGTTTTCGCACAAATCCGTGCGCGGGTGCTAAAAAGAGTAGCATCGGCATGCTTAGCACGTCGTTTGGTAGAAATCCACGTGCGCGTTCTGCCAAAAGCACCATTTGCATGCACATCTTGTGGTTTTGCAGAAAACTTCATCCGCGTCTACCAAAAGATGCATGTGCATGCTTAAAACGCGTTTTCGCACAAATCCGTGCGCGGCTGCTAAAAAGAGCAGCATCGGCATGCTTAGCACGTCGTTTGGTAGAAATCCACGGGCGCGTTCTGCCAAAAGCACCATTTGCATGCACATCTTGTGGTTTTGCAGAAAACTTCATCCGCGTCTACCAAAAGATGCATGTGCATGCTTAAAACGCGTTTTCGCACAAATGCGTGCGCGGGTGCTAAAAAGAGCAGCATCGGCATGCTTAGCACGTCGTTTGGTAGAAATCCACGTGCGCGTTCTGCAAAAAGCACCATTTGCATGCACATCTTGTGGTTTTGCAGAAAGCTTCATCCGCGTCTACCAAAAGATGCATGTGCATGCTTAAAACGCGTTTTCGCACAAATGCGTGCGCGGGTGCTAAAAAGAGCAGCATCGGCATGCTTAGCACGTCGTTTGGTAGAAATCCACGTGCGCGTTCTCCCAAAAGCACCATTTGCATTCACATTTTGTGGTTTTGCAGAAAACTTCATCCGCGTCTACCAAAAGATGCATGTGCATGCTTAAAACGCGTTTTCGCACAAATCCGTTCGCGGGTGCTAAAAAGAGCAGCATCGGCATGCTTAGCACGTCTTTTGGTAGAAATCCACGTGCGCGTTCTGCCAAAAGCACCATTTGCATTCACATCTTGTGGTTTTGCAGAAAACTTCATCCGCGTCTACCAAAAGATGCATGTCCATGCTTAAAACGCGTTTTCGCACAAATCCGTGCGCGGGTGCAAAAAAGAGCAGCATCGGCATGCTTAGCACGTCGTTTGGTAGAAATCCACGTGCGCGTTCTGCCAAAAGCACCATTTACATGCACATCTTGTGGTTTTGCAGAAAACTTCATCCGCGTCTACCAAAAGATGCATGTGCATGCTTAAAACGCGTTTTCGCACAAATCCGTGCGCGGGTGCTAAAAAGAGCAGCATCGGCATGCTTAGCACGTCGTTTTGGTAGAAATGCACGTGCGCGTTCTGCAAAACGCACCATTTGCATGCACATCTTGTGGTTTTGCAGAAAACTTCATCCGCGTCTACCAAAAGATGCATGTGCATGCTTAAAACGCGTTTTCGCACAAATCCGTGCGCGGGTGCTAAAAAGAGCAGCATCGGCATGCTTAGCACGTCGTTTGGTAGAAATCCACGTGCGCGTTCTGCCAAAAGCACCATTTGCATGCACATATTGTGGTTTTGCAGAAAACTTCATCCGCGTCTACCAAAAGATGCATGTGCATGCTTAAAACGCGTTTTCGCACAAATCCGTGCGCGGGTGCTAAAAAGAGCAGCATCGGCATGCTTAGCACGTCGTTTGGTAGAAATCCACGTGCGCGTTCTGCCAAAAGCACCATTTGCATGCACATCTTGTGGTTTTGCAGAAAACTTCATCCGCGTCTACCAAAAGATGCATGTGCATGCTTAAAACGCGTTTTCGCACAAATCCGTGCGCGGCTGCTAAAAAGAGCAGCATCGCCATGCTTAGCACGTCGTTTGGTAGAAATCCACGTGCGCGTTCTGCAAAAAGCACCATTTGCATGCACATCTTGTGGTTTTGCAGAAAGCTTCATCCGCGTCTACCAAAAGATGCATGTGCATGCTTAAAACGCGTTTTCGCACAAATGCGTGCGCGGGTGCTAAAAAGAGCAGCATCGGCATGCTTAGCACGTCGTTTGGTAGAAATCCACGTGCGCGTTCTCCCAAAAGCACCATTTGCATGCACATTTTGTGGTTTTGCAGAAAACTTCATCCGCGTCTACCAAAAGATGCATGTGCATGCTTAAAACGCGTTTTCGCACAAATCCATTCGCGGGTGCTAAAAAGAGCAGCATCGGCATGCTTAGCACGTCGTTTGGTAGAAATCCACGTGCGCGTTCTGCCAAAAGCACCATTTGCATGCACATCTTGTGGTTTTGCAGAAAACTTCATCCGCGTCTACCAAAAGATGCATGTGCATGCTTAAAACGCGTTTTCGCACAAATGCCTGCGCGGGTGCAAAAAAGAGCAGCATCGGCATGCTTAGCACGTCGTTTGGTAGAAATCCACGTGCGCGTTCTGCCAAAAGCACCATTTGCATGCACATCTTGTGGTTTTGCAGAAAACTTCATCCGCGTCTACCAAAAGATGCATGTGCATGCTTAAAACGCGTTTTCGCACAAATGCCTGCGCGGGTGCTAAAAAGAGCAGCATCGGCATGCTTAGCACGTCGTTTGGTAGAAATCCACGTGCGCGTTCTGCCAAAAGCACCATTTGCATGCACATCTTGTGGTTTTGCAGAAAACTTCATCCGCGTCTACCAAAAGATGCATGTGCATGCTTAAAATGCGTTTTCGCACAAATCCGTGCGCGGGTGCTAAAAAGAGCAGCATCGGCATGCTTAGCACGTCGTTTGGTAGAAATCCACGTGCGCGTTCTGCCAAAAGCACCATTTGCATGCACATATTGTGGTTTTGCAGAAAACTTCATCCGCGTCTACCAAAAGATGCATGTGCATGCTTAAAACGCGTTTTCGCACAAATCCGTGCGCGGGTGCTAAAAAGAGCAGCATCGGCATGCTTAGCACGTCGTTTGGTAGAAATCCACGTGCGCGTTCTGCCAAAAGCACCATTTGCATGCACATCTTGTGGTTTTGCAGAAAACTTCATCCGCGTCTACCAAAAGATGCATGTGCATGCTTAAAACGCGTTTTCGCACAAATCCGTGCGCGGCTGCTAAAAAGAGCAGCATCGCCATGCTTAGCACGTCGTTTGGTAGAAATCCACGTGCGCGTTCTGCAAAAAGCACCATTTGCATGCACATCTTGTGGTTTTGCAGAAAGCTTCATCCGCGTCTACCAAAAGATGCATGTGCATGCTTAAAACGCGTTTTCGCACAAATGCGTGCGCGGGTGCTAAAAAGAGCAGCATCGGCATGCTTAGCACGTCGTTTGGTAGAAATCCACGTGCGCGTTCTCCCAAAAGCACCATTTGCATGCACATTTTGTGGTTTTGCAGAAAACTTCATCCGCGTCTACCAAAAGATGCATGTGCATGCTTAAAACGCGTTTTCGCACAAATCCATTCGCGGGTGCTAAAAAGAGCAGCATCGGCATGCTTAGCACGTCGTTTGGTAGAAATCCACGTGCGCGTTCTGCCAAAAGCACCATTTGCATGCACATCTTGTGGTTTTGCAGAAAACTTCATCCGCGTCTACCAAAAGATGCATGTGCATGCTTAAAACGCATTTTCGCACAAATGCCTGCGCGGGTGCTAAAAAGAGCAGCATCGGCATGCTTAGCACGTCGTTTGGTAGAAATCCACGTGCGCGTTCTGCCAAAAGCACCATTTGCATGCACATCTTGTGGTTTTGCAGAAAACTTCATCCGCGTCTACCAAAAGATGCATGTGCATGCTTAAAACGCGTTTTCGCACAAATGCCTGCGCGGGTGCTAAAAAGAGCAGCATCGGCATGCTTAGCACGTCGTTTGGTAGAAATCCACGTGCGCGTTCTGCCAAAAGCACCATTTGCATGCACATCTTGTGGTTTTGCAGAAAACTTCATCCGCGTCTACCAAAAGATGCATGTGCATGCTTAAAATGCGTTTTCGCACAAATCCGTGCGCGGGTGCTAAAAAGAGCAGCATCGGCCTGCTTAGCACGTCGTTTGGTAGAAATCCACGTGCGCGTTCTGCCAAAAGCACCATTTGCATGCACATCTTGTGGTTTTGCAGAAAACTTCATCCGCGTCTACCAAAAGAAGCATGTCCATGCTTAAAACGCGTTTTCGCACAAATCCGTGCGCGGGTGCTAAAAAGAGCAGCATCGGCATGCTTAGCACGTCGTTTGGTAGAAATCCACGTGCGCGTTCTGCCAAAAGCACCATTTGCATGCACATCTTGTGGTTTTGCAGAGAACTTCATCCGCGTCTACCAAAAGATGCATGTGCATGTTTAAAACGCGTTTTCGCACAAATCCGTGCGCGGGTGCTAAAAAGAGCAGCATCGGCATGCTTAGCACGTCGTTTGGTAGAAATCCACGTGCGCGTTCTGCAAAAAGCACCATTTGCATGCACATCTTGTGGTTTTGCAGAAAGCTTCATCCGCGTCTACCAAAAGATGCATGTGCATGCTTAAAACGCGTTTTCGCACAAATGCGTGCGCGGGTGCTAAAAAGAGCAGCATCGGCATGCTTAGCACGTCGTTTGGTAGAAATCCACGTGCGCGTTCTCCCAAAAGCACCATTTGCATTCACATTTTGTGGTTTTGCAGAAAACTTCATCCGCGTCTACCAAAAGATGCATGTGCATGCTTAAAACGCGTTTTCGCACAAATCCGTTCGCGGGTGCTAAAAAGAGCAGCATCGGCATGCTTAGCACGTCTTTTGGTAGAAATCCACGTGCGCGTTCTGCCAAAAGCACCATTTGCATGCACATCTTGTGGTTTTGCAGAAAACTTCATCCGCGTCTACCAAAAGATGCATGTCCATGCTTAAAACGCGTTTTCGCACAAATCCGTGCGCGGGTGCTAAAAAGAGCAGCATCGGCATGCTTAGCACGTCGTTTGGTAGAAATCCACGTGCGCGTTCTGCCAAAAGCACCATTTGCATGCACATCTTGTGGTTTTGCAGAGAACTTCATCCGCGTCTACCAAAAGATGCATGTGCATGCTTAAAACGCGTTTTCGCACAAATCCGTGCGCGGGTGCTAAAAAGAGCAGCATCGGCATGCTTAGCACGTCGTTTGGTAGAAATCCACGTGCGCGTTCTGCCAAAAGCACCATTTGCATGCACATCTTGTGGTTTTGCAGAAAACTTCATCCGCGTCTACCAAAAGATGCATGTGCATGCTTAAAACGCGTTTTCGCACAAATCCGTGCGCGGCTGCTAAAAAGAGCAGCATCGGCATGCTTAGCACGTCGTTTGGTAGAAATCCACGTGCGCGTTCTGCAAAAAGCACCATTTGCATGCACATCTTGTGGTTTTGCAGAAAGCTTCATCCGCGTCTACCAAAAGATGCATGTGGATGCTTAAAACGCGTTTTCGCACAAATGCGTGCGCGGGTGCTAAAAAGAGCAGCATCGGCATGCTTAGCACGTCGTTTGGTAGAAATCCACGTGCGCGTTCTCCCAAAAGCACCATTTGCATGCACATTTTGTGGTTTTGCAGAAAACTTCATCCGCGTCTACCAAAAGATGCATGTGCATGCTTAAAACGCGTTTTCGCACAAATCCATTCGCGGGTGTTAAAAAGAGCAGCATCGGCATGCTTAGCACGTCGTTTGGTAGAAATCCACGTGCGCGTTCTGCCAAAAGCACCATTTGCATGCACATCTTGTGGTTTTGCAGAAAACTTCATCCGCGTCTACCAAAAGATGCATGTGCATGCTTAAAACGCGTTTTCGCACAAATGCCTGCGCGGGTGCTAAAAAGAGCAGCATCGGCATGCTTAGCACGTCGTTTGGTAGAAATCCACGTGCGCGTTCTGCCAAAAGCACCATTTGCATGCACATCTTGTGGTTTTGCAGAAAACTTCATCCGCGTCTACCAAAAGATGCATGTGCATGCTTAAAACGCGTTTTCGCACAAATGCCTGCGCGGGTGCTAAAAAGAGCAGCATCGGCATGCTTAGCACGTCGTTTGGTAGAAATCCACGTGCGCGTTCTGCCAAAAGCACCATTTGCATGCACATCTTGTGGTTTTGCAGAAAACTTCATCCGCGTCTACCAAAAGATGCATGTGCATGCTTAAAATGCGTTTTCGCACAAATCCGTGCGCGGGTGCTAAAAAGAGCAGCATCGGCCTGCTTAGCACGTCGTTTGGTAGAAATCCACGTGCGCGTTCTGCCAAAAGCACCATTTGCATGCACATCTTGTGGTTTTGCAGAAAACTTCATCCGCGTCTACCAAAAGAAGCATGTCCATGCTTAAAACGCGTTTTCGCACAAATCCGTGCGCGGGTGCTAAAAAGAGCAGCATCGGCATGCTTAGCACGTCGTTTGGTAGAACTCCACGTGCGCGTTCTGCCAAAAGCACCATTTGCATGCACATCTTGTGGTTTTGCAGAGAACTTCATCCGCGTCTACCAAAAGATGCATGTGCATGCTTAAAACGCGTTTTCGCACAAATCCGTGCGCGGGTGCTAAAAAGAGCAGCATCGGCATGCTTAGCACGTCGTTTGGTAGAAATGCACGTGCGCGTTCTGCAAAAAGCACCATTTGCATGCACATCTTGTGGTTTTGCAGAAAACTTCATCCGCGTCTACCAAAAGATGCATGTGCATGCTTAAAACGCGTTTTCGCACAAATCCGTGCGCGGGTGCTAAAAAGAGCAGCATCGGCATGCTTAGCACGTCGTCTGGTAGAAATCCACGTGCGCGTTCTGCCAAAAGCACCATTTGCATGCACATATTGTGGTTTTGTAGAAAACTTCATCCGCGTCTACCAAAAGATGCATGTGCATGCTTAAAACGCGTTTTCGCAAAATCTGGGCGCGGGTGCTAAAAAGAGTAGCATCGGCATGCTTAGCACGTCGTTTGGTAGAAATCCACGTGCGCGTTCTGCCAAAAGCACCATTTGCATGCACATCTTGTGGTTTTGCAGAAAACTTGATCCGCGTCTACCAAAAGATGCATGTGCATGCTTAAAACGCGTTTTCGCACAAATCCGTGCGCGGCTGCTAAAAAGAGCAGCATCGGCATGCTTAGCACGTCGTTTGGTAGAAATCCACGTGCGCGTTCTGCCAAAAGCACCATTTGCTTGCACATCTTGTGGTTTTGCAGAAAACTTCATCCGCGTCTACCAAAAGATGCATGTGCATGCTTAAAACGCGTTTTCGCACAAATGCGTGCGCGGGTGCTAAAAAGAGCAGCATCGGCATGCTTAGCACGTCGTTTGGTAGAAATCCACGTGCGCGTTCTGCAAAAAGCACCATTTGCATGCACATCTTGTGGTTTTGCAGAAAGCTTCATCCGCGTCTACCAAAAGATGCATGTGCATGCTTAAAACGCGTTTTCGCACAAATGCGTGCGCGGGTGCTAAAAAGAGCAGCATCGGCATGCTTAGCACCTCGTTTGGTAGAAATCCACGTGCGCGTTCTCCCAAAAGCACCATTTGCATGCACATTTTGTGGTTTTGCAGAAAACTTCATCCGCGTCTACCAAAAGATGCATGTGCATGCTTAAAACGCGTTTTCGCACAAATCCGTTCGCGGGTGCTAAAAAGAGCAGCATCGGCATGCTTAGCACGTCTTTTGGTAGAAATCCACGTGCGCGTTCTGCCAAAAGCACCATTTGCATGCACATCTTGTGGTTTTGCAGAAAACTTCATCTGCGTCTACCAAAAGATGCATGTCCATGCTTAAAACGCGTTTTCGCACAAATCCGTGCGCGGGTGCTAAAAAGAGCAGCATCGGCATGCTTAGCACGTCGTTTGGTAGAAATCCACGTGCGCGTTCTGCCAAAAGCACCATTTGCATGCACATCTTGTGGTTTTGCAGAGAACTTCATCCGCGTCTACCAAAAGATGCATGTGCATGCTTAAAACGCGTTTTCGCACAAATCCGTGCGCGGGTGCTAAAAAGAGCAGCATCGGCATGCTTAGCACGTCGTTTTGGTAGAAATGCACGTGCGCGTTCTGCAAGAAGCACCATTTGCATGCACATCTTGTGGTTTTGCAGAAAACTTCATCCGCGTCTACCAAAAGATGCATGTGCATGCTTAAAACGCGTTTTCGCACAAATCCGTGCGCGGGTGCTAAAAAGAGCAGCATCGGCATGCTTAGCACGTCGTTTGGTAGAAATCCACGTGCGCGTTCTGCCAAAAGCACCATTTGCATGCACATATTGTGGTTTCGCAGAAAACTTCATCCGCGTCTACCAAAAGATGCATGTGCATGCTTAAAACGCGTTTTCGCACAAATCCGTGCGCGGGTGCTAAAAAGAGCAGCGTCGGCATGCTTAGCACGTCGTTTGGTAGAAATCCACGTGCGCGTTCTGCCAAAAGCACCATTTGCATGCACATCTTGTGGTTTTGCAGAAAACTTCATCCGCGTCTACCAAAAGATGCATGTGCATGCTTAAAACGCGTTTTCGCACAAATCCGTGCGCGGCTGCTAAAAAGAGCAGCATCGGCATGCTTAGCACGTCATTTGGTAGAAATCCACGTGCGCGTTCTGCCAAAAGCACCATTTGCATGCACATCTTGTGGTTTTGCAGAAAACTTCATCCGCGTCTACCAAAAGATGCATGTGCATGCTTAAAACGCGTTTTCGCACAAATGCCTGCGCGGGTGCTAAAAGAGCAGCATCGGCATGCTTAGCACGTCGTTTGGTAGAAATCCACGTGCGCGTTCTGCCAAAAGCACCATTTGCATGCACATCTTGTGGTTTTGCAGAAAACTTCATCCGCGTCTACCAAAAGATGCATGTGCATGCTTAAAACGCGTTTTCGCACAAATGCCTGCGCGGGTGCTAAAAAGAGCAGCATCGGCATGCTTAGCACGTCGTTTGGTAGAAATGCACGTGCGCGTTCTGCAAAAAGCACCATTTGCATGCACATCTTGTGGTTTTGCAGAAAACTTCATCCGCGTCTACCAAAAGATGCATGTGCATGCTTAAAACGCGTTTTCGCACAAATCCGTGCGCGGGTGCTAAAAAGAGCAGCATCGGCATGCTTAGCACGTCGTCTGGTAGAAATCCACGTGCGCGTTCTGCCAAAAGCACCATTTGCATGCACATCTTGTGGTTTTGCAGAAAACTTCATCCGCGTCTACCAAAAGATGCATGTGCATGCTTAAAACGCGTTTTCGCAATATCTGTGCGCGGGTGCTAAAAAGAGTAGCATCGGCATGCTTAGCACGTCGTTTGGTAGAAATCCACGTGCGCGTTCTGCCAAAAGCACCATTTGCATGCACATCTTGTGGTTTTGCAGAAAACTTCATCCGCGTCTACCAAAGAATGCATGTGCATGCTTAAAACGCGTTTTCGCACAAATGCCTGCGCGGGTGCTAAAAAGAGCAGCATCGGCATGCTTAGCACGTCGTTTGGTAGAAATCCACGTGCGCGTTCTGCCAAAAGCACCATTTGCATGCACATCTTGTGGTTTTGCAGAAAACTTCATCCGCGTCTACCAAAAGATGCATGTGCATGCTTAAAATGCGTTTTCGCACAAATCCGTGCGCGGGTGCTAAAAAGAGCAGCATCGGCCTGCTTAGCACGTCGTTTGGTAGAAATCCACGTGCGCGTTCTGCCAAAAGCACCATTTGCATGCACATCTTGTGGTTTTGCAGAAAACTTCATCCGCGTCTACCAAAAGAAGCATGTCCATGCTTAAAACGCGTTTTCGCACAAATCCGTGCGCGGGTGCTAAAAAGAGCAGCATCGGCATGCTTAGCACGTCGTTTGGTAGAAATCCACGTGCGCGTTCTGCCAAAAGCACCATTTGCATGCACATCTTGTGGTTTTGCAGAAAACTTCATCCGCGTCTACCAAAAGATGCATGTGCATGCTTAAAATGCGTTTTCGCACAAATCCGTGCGCGGGTGCTAAAAAGAGCAGCATCGGCCTGCTTAGCACGTCGTTTGGTAGAAATCCACGTGCGCGTTCTGCCAAAAGCACCATTTGCATGCACATCTTGTGGTTTTGCAGAAAACTTCATCCGCGTCTACCAAAAGATGCATGTGCATGCTTAAAACGCGTTTTCGCACAAATGCCTGCGCGGGTGCTAAAAAGAGCAGCATCGGCATGCTTAGCACGTCGTTTGGTAGAAATCAACGTGCGCGTTCTGCCAAAAGCACCATTTGCATGCACATCTTGTGGTTTTGCAGAAAACTTCATCCGCGTCTACCAAAAGATGCATGTGCATGCTTAAAACGCGTTTTCGCACAAATGCCTGCGCGGGTGCTAAAAAGAGCAGCATCGGCCTGCTTAGCACGTCGTTTGGTAGAAATCCACGTGCGCGTTCTGCCAAAAGCACCATTTGCATGCACATCTTGTGGTTTTGCAGAAAACTTCATCCGCGTCTACCAAAGAATGCATGTGCATGCTTAAAATGCGTTTTCGCACAAATCCGTGCGCGGGTGCTAAAAAGAGCAGCATCGGCCTGCTTAGCACGTCGTTTGGTAGAAATCCACGTGCGCGTTCTGCCAAAAGCACCATTTGCATGCACATCTTGTGGTTTTGCAGAAAACTTCATCCGCGTCTACCAAAGAATGCATGTGCATGCTTAAAACGCGTTTTCGCACAAATGCCTGCGCGGGTGCTAAAAAGAGCAGCATCGGCATGCTTAGCACGTCGTTTGGTAGAAATCCACGTGCGCGTTCTGCCAAAAGCACCATTTGCATGCACATCTTGTGGTTTTGCAGAAAACTTCATCCGCGTCTACCAAAAGATGCATGTGCATGCTTAAAATGCGTTTTCGCACAAATCCGTGCGCGGGTGCTAAAAAGAGCAGCATCGGCCTGCTTAGCACGTCGTTTGGTAGAAATCCACGTGCGCGTTCTGCCAAAAGCACCATTTGCATGCACATCTTGTGGTTTTGCAGAAAACTTCATCCGCGTCTACCAAAAGAAGCATGTCCATGCTTAAAACGCGTTTTCGCACAAATCCGTGCGCGGGTGCTAAAAAGAGCAGCATCGGCATGCTTAGCACGTCGTTTGGTAGAAATCCACGTGCGCGTTCTGCCAAAAGCACCATTTGCATGCACATCTTGTGGTTTTGCAGAAAACTTCATCCGCGTCTACCAAAAGATGCATGTGCATGCTTAAAATGCGTTTTCGCACAAATCCGTGCGCGGGTGCTAAAAAGAGCAGCATCGGCCTGCTTAGCACGTCGTTTGGTAGAAATCCACGTGCGCGTTCTGCCAAAAGCACCATTTGCATGCACATCTTGTGGTTTTGCAGAAAACTTCATCCGCGTCTACCAAAAGATGCATGTGCATGCTTAAAACGCGTTTTCGCACAAATGCCTGCGCGGGTGCTAAAAAGAGCAGCATCGGCATGCTTAGCACGTCGTTTGGTAGAAATCCACGTGCGCGTTCTGCCAAAAGCACCATTTGCATGCACATCTTGTGGTTTTGCAGAAAACTTCATCCGCGTCTACCAAAAGATGCATGTGCATGCTTAAAATGCGTTTTCGCACAAATCCGTGCGCGGGTGCTAAAAAGAGCAGCATCGGCCTGCTTAGCACGTCGTTTGGTAGAAATCCACGTGCGCGTTCTGCCAAAAGCACCATTTGCATGCACATCTTGTGGCTTTGCAGAAAACTTCATCCGCGTCTACCAAAAGAAGCATGTCCATGCTTAAAACGCGTTTTCGCACAAATCCGTGCGCGGGTGCTAAAAAGAGCAGCATCGGCATGCTTAGCACGTCGTTTGGTAGAACTCCACGTGCGCGTTCTGCCAAAAGCACCATTTGCATGCACATCTTGTGGTTTTGCAGAGAACTTCATCCGCGTCTACCAAAAGATGCATGTGCATGCTTAAAACGCGTTTTCGCACAAATCCGTGCGCGGGTGCTAAAAAGAGCAGCATCGGCATGCTTAGCACGTCGTTTGGTAGAAATGCACGTGCGCGTTCTGCAAAAAGCACCATTTGCATGCACATCTTGTGGTTTTGCAGAAAACTTCATCCGCGTCTACCAAAAGATGCATGTGCATGCTTAAAACGCGTTTTCGCACAAATCCGTGCGCGGGTGCTAAAAAGAGCAGCATCGGCATGCTTAGCACGTCGTCTGGTAGAAATCCACGTGCGCGTTCTGCCAAAAGCACCATTTGCATGCACATATTGTGGTTTTGCAGAAAACTTCATCCGCGTCTACCAAAAGATGCATGTGCATGCTTAAAACGCGTTTTCGCAAAATCTGTGCGCGGGTGCTAAAAAGAGTAGCATCGGCATGCTTAGCACGTCGTTTGGTAGAAATCCACGTGCGCGTTCTGCCAAAAGCACCATTTGCATGCACATCTTGTGGTTTTGCAGAAAACTTCATCCGCGTCTACCAAAAGATGCATGTGCATGCTTAAAACGCGTTTTCGCACAAATCCGTGCGCGGCTGCTAAAAAGAGCAGCATCGGCATGCTTAGCACGTCGTTTGGTAGAAATCCACGTGCGCGTTCTGCCAAAAGCACCATTTGCTTGCACATCTTGTGGTTTGGCAGAAAACTTCATCCGCGTCTACCAAAAGATGCATGTGCATGCTTAAAACGCGTTTTCGCACAAATGCGTGCGCGGGTGCTAAAAAGAGCAGCATCGGCATGCTTAGCACGTCGTTTGGTAGAAATCCACGTGCGCGTTCTGCAAAAAGCACCATTTGCATGCACATCTTGTGGTTTTGCAGAAAGCTTCATCCGCGTCTACCAAAAGATGCATGTGCATGCTTAAAACGCGTTTTCGCACAAATGCGTGCGCGGGTGCTAAAAAGAGCAGCATCGGCATGCTTAGCACGTCGTTTGGTAGAAATCCACGTGCGCGTTCTCCCAAAAGCACCATTTGCATGCACATTTTGTGGTTTTGCAGAAAACTTCATCCGCGTCTACCAAAAGATGCATGTGCATGCTTAAAACGCGTTTTCGCACAAATCCGTTCGCGGGTGCTAAAAAGAGCAGCATCGGCATGCTTAGCACGTCTTTTGGTAGAAATCCACGTGCGCGTTCTGCCAAAAGCACCATTTGCATGCACATCTTGTGGTTTTGCAGAAAACTTCATCCGCGTCTACCAAAAGATGCATGTGCATGCTTAAAACGCGTTTTCGCACAAATCCGTGCGCGGCTGCTAAAAAGAGCAGCATCGGCATGCTTAGCACGTCGTTTGGTAGAAATCCACGTGCGCGTTCTGCCAAAAGCACCATTTGCATGTACATCTTGTGGTTTTGCAGAGAACTTCATCCGCGTCTACCAAAAGATGCATGTGCATGCTTAAAACGCGTTTTCGCACAAATCCGTGCGCGGGTGCTAAAAAGAGCAGCATCGGCATGCTTAGCACGTCGTTTTGGTAGAAATGCACGTGCGCGTTCTGTCAAAAGCACCATTTGCATGCACATCTTGTGGTTTTGCAGAAAACTTCATCCGCGTCTACCAAAAGATGCATGTGCATGCTTAAAACGCGTTTTCGCACAAATCCGTGCGCGGGTGCTAAAAAGAGCAGCATCGGCATGCTTAGCACGTCGTTTGGTAGAAATCCACGTGCGCGTTCTGCCAAAAGCACCATTTGCATGCACATATTGTGGTTTTGCAGAAAACTTCATCCGCGTCTACCAATAGATGCATGTGCATGCTTAAAACGCGTTTTCGCACAAATCCGTGCGCGGGTGCTAAAAAGAGCAGCGTCGGCATGCTTAGCACGTCGTTTGGTAGAAATCCACGTGCGCGTTCTGCCAAAAGCACCATTTGCATGCACATCTTGTGGTTTTGCAGAAAACTTCATCCGCGTCTACCAAAAGATGCATGTGCATGCTTAAAACGCGTTTTCGCACAAATCCGTGCGCGGCTGCTAAAAAGAGCAGCATCGGCATGCTTAGCACGTCATTTGGTAGATATCCACGTGCGCGTTCTGCCAAAAGCACCATTTGCATGCACATCTTGTGGTTTTGCAGAAAACTTCATCCGCGTCTACCAAAAGATGCATGTGCATGCTTAAAACGCGTTTTCGCACAAATCCGTTCGCGGGTGCTAAAAAGAGCAGCATCGGCATGCTTAGCACGTCTTTTGGTAGAAATCCACGTGCGCGTTCTGCCAAAAGCACCATTTGCATGCACATCTTGTGGTTTTGCAGAAAACTTCATCCGCGTCTACCAAAAGATGCATGTGCATGCTTAAAACGCGTTTTCGCACAAATCCGTGCGCGGCTGCTAAAAAGAGCAGCATCGGCATGCTTAGCACGTCATTTGGTAGAAATCCACGTGCGCGTTCTGCCAAAAGCACCATTTGCATGCACATCTTGTGGTTTTGCAGAAAACTTCATCCGCGTCTACCAAAAGATGCATGTGCATGCTTAAAACGCGTTTTCGCACAAATCCGTGCGCGGCTGCTAAAAAGAGCAGCATCGGCATGCTTAGCACGTCGTTTGGTAGAAATCCACGTGCGCGTTCTGCCAAAAGCACCATTTGCATGCACATCTTGTGGTTTTGCAGAGAACTTCATCCGCGTCTGCCAAAAGATGCATGTGCATGCTTAAAACGCGTTTTCGCACAAATCCGTGCGCGGGTGCTAAAAAGAGCAGCATCGGCATGCTTAGCACGTCGTTTTGGTAGAAATGCACGTGCGCGTTCTGTCAAAAGCACCATTTGCATGCACATCTTGTGGTTTTGCAGAAAACTTCATCCGCGTCTACCAAAAGATGCATGTGCATGCTCAAAACGCGTTTTCGCACAAATCCGTGCGCGGGTGCTAAAAAGAGCAGCATCGGCATGCTTAGCACGTCGTTTGGTAGAAATCCACGTGCGCGTTCTGCCAAAAGCACCATTTGCATGCACATATTGTGGTTTTGCAGAAAACTTCATCCGCGTCTACCAAAAGATGCATGTGCATGCTTAAAACGCGTTTTCGCACAAATCCGTGCGCGGGTGCTAAAAAGAGCAGCGTCGGCATGCTTAGCACGTCGTTTGGTAGAAATCCACGTGCGCGTTCTGCCAAAAGCACCATTTGCATGCACATCTTGTGGTTTTGCAGAAAACTTCATCCGCGTCTACCAAAAGATGCATGTGCATGCTTAAAACGCGTTTTCGCACAAATCCGTGCGCGGGTGCTAAAAAGAGCAGCATCGGCATGCTTAGCACGTCGTTTGGTAGAAATCCACGTGCGCGTTCTGCCAAAAGCACCATTTGCATGCACATATTGTGGTTTTGCAGAAAACTTCATCCGCGTCTACCAAAAGATGCATGTGCATGCTTAAAACGCGTTTTCGCACAAATCCGTGCGCGGGTGCTAAAAAGAGCAGCATCGGCATGCTTAGCACGTCGTTTGGTAGAAATCCACGTGCGCGTTCTGCCAAAAGCACCATTTGCATGCACATCTTGTGGTTTTGCAGAAAACTTCATCCGCGTCTACCAAAAGATGCATGTGCATGCTTAAAACGCGTTTTCGCACAAATCCGTGCGCGGGTGCTAAAAAGAGCAGCATCGGCATGCTTAGCACGTCGTTTGGTAGAAATCCACGTGCGCGTTCTGCCAAAAGCACCATTTGCATGCACATCTTGTGCTTTTGCAGAAAACTTCATCCGCGTCTACCAAAAGATGCATGTGCATGCTTAAAACGCGTTTTCGCACAAATCCGTGCGCGGGTGCTAAAAAGAGCAGCATCGGCATGCTTAGCACGTCGTTTGGTAGAAATCCACGTGCGCGTTCTGCAAAAAGCACCATTTGCATGCACATATTGTGGTTTTGCAGAAAACTTCATCCGCGTCTACCAAAAGATGCATGTGCATGCTTAAAACGCGTTTTCGCACAAATGCGTGCGCAGGTGCTAAAAAGAGCAGCATCGGCATGCTTAGCACTTCGTTTGGTAGAAATCCACGTGCGCGTTCTGCAAAAAGCACCATTTGCATGCACATCTTGTGGTTTTGCAGAAAGCTTCATCCGCGTCTACCAAAAGATGCATGTGCATGCTTAAAACGCGTTTTCGCACAAATCCGTGCGCGGGTGCTAAAAACAGCAGCATCGGCATGCTTAGCACGTCGTTTGGTAGAAATCCACGTGCGCGTTCTGCCAAAAGCACCATTTGCATGCACATCTTGTGGTTTTGCAGAAAACTTCATCCGCGTCTACCAAAAGATGCATGTGCATGCTTAAAACGCGTTTTCGCACAAATGCCTGCGCGGGTGCTAAAAAGAGCAGCATCGGCATGCTTAGCACGTCGTTTGGTAGAAATCCACGTGCGCGTTCTGCCAAAAGCACCATTTGCATGCACATCTTGTGGTTTTGCAGAAAACTTCATCCGCGTCTACCTAAAGATGCATGTGCATGCTTAAAATGCGTTTTCGCACAAATCCGTGCGCGGGTGCTAAAAAGAGCAGCATCGGCATGCTTAGCACGTCGTTTGGTAGAAATCCACGTGCGCGTTCTGCCAAAAGCACCATTTGCATGCACATCTTGTGGTTTTGCAGAAAACTTCATCCGCGTCTACCAAAAGAAGCATGTCCATGTTTAAAACGCGTTTTCGCACAAATCCGTGCGCGGGTGCTAAAAAGAGCAGCATCGGCATGCTTAGCACGTCGTTTGGTAGAAATCCACGTGCGCGTTCTGCCAAAAGCACCATTTGCATGCACATCTTGTGGTTTTGCAGAGAACTTCATCCGCGTCTACCAAAAGATGCATGTGCATGCTTAAAACGCGTTTTCGCACAAATCCGTGCGCGGGTGCTAAAAAGAGCAGCATCGGCATGCTTAGCACGTCGTTTGGTAGAAATGCACGTGCGCGTTCTGCAAAAAGCACCATTTGCATGCACATCTTGTGGTTTTGCAGAAAACTTCATCCGCGTCTACCAAAAGATGCATGTGCATGCTTAAAACGCGTTTTCGCACAAATCCGTGCGCGGGTGCTAAAAAGAGCAGCATCGGCATGCTTAGCACGTCGTTTGGTAGAAATCCACGTGCGCGTTCTGCCAAAAGCACCATTTGCATGCACATATTGTGGTTTTGCAGAAAACTTCATCCGCGTCTACCAAAAGATGCATGTGCATGCTTAAAACGCGTTTTCGCACAAATCCGTGCGCGGGTGCTAAAAAGAGCAGCATCGGCATGCTTAGCACGTCGTTTGGTAAAAATCCACGTGCGCGTTCTGCCAAAAGCACCATTTGCATGCACATCTTGTGGTTTTGCAGAAAACTTCATCCGCGTCTACCAAAAGATGCATGTGCATGCTTAAAACGCGTTTTCGCACAAATCCGTGCGCGGGTGCTAAAAAGAGCAGCATCGGCATGCTTAGCACGTCGTTTGGTAGAAATCCACGTGCGCGTTCTGCCAAAAGCACCATTTGCATGCACATCTTGTGCTTTTGCAGAAAACTTCATCCGCGTCTACCAAAAGATGCATGTGCATGCTTAAAACGCGTTTTCGCACAAATCCGTGCGCGGGTGCTAAAAAGAGCAGCATCGGCATGCTTAGCACGTCGTTTGGTAGAAATCCACGTGCGCGTTCTGCAAAAAGCACCATTTGCATGCACATCTTGTGGTTTTGCAGAAAACTTCATCCGCGTCTACCAAAAGATGCATGTGCATGCTTAAAACGCGTTTTCGCACAAATCCGTGCGCGGGTGCTAAAAAGAGCAGCATCGGCATGCTTAGCACGTCGTTTGGTAGAAATCCACGTGCGCGTTCTGCCAAAAGCACCATTTGCATGCACATCTTGTGGTTTTTCAGAAAACTTCATCCGCGTCTACCAAAAGATGCATGTGCATGCTTAAAACGCGTTTTCGCACAAATCCGTGCGCGGGTGCTAAAAAGAGCAGCATCGGCATGCTTAGCACGTCGTTTGGTAGAAATCCACGTGCGCGTTCTGCCAAAAGCACCATTTGCATGCACATCTTGTGGTTTTGCAGAAAACTTCATCCGCGTCTACCAAAAGATGCATGTGCATGCTTAAAACGCGTTTTCGCACAAATGCCTGCGCGGGTGCTAAAAAGAGCAGCATCGGCATGCTTAGCACGTCGTTTGGTAGAAATCCACGTGCGCGTTCTGGCAAAAGCACCATTTGCATGCACATCTTGTGGTTTTGCAGAAAACTTCATCCGCGTCTACCAAAAGATGCATGTGCATGCTTAAAATGCGTTTTCGCACAAATCCGTGCGCGGGTGCTAAAAAGAGCAGCATCGGCATGCTTAGCACGTCGTTTGGTAGAAATCCACGTGCGCGTTCTGCCAAAAGCACCATTTGCATGCACATATTGTGGTTTTGCAGAAAACTTCATCCGCGTCTACCAAAAGAAGCATGTCCATGTTTAAAACGCGTTTTCGCACAAATCCGTGCGCGGGTGCTAAAAAGAGCAGCATCGGCATGCTTAGCACGTCGTTTGGTAGAAGTCCACGTGCGCGTTCTGCCAAAAGCACCATTTGCATGCACATCTTGCGGTTTTGCAGAGAACTTCATCCGCGTCTACCAAAAGATGCATGTGCATGCTTAAAACGCGTTTTCGCACAAATCCGTGCGCGGGTGCTAAAAAGAGCAGCATCGGCATGCTTAGCACGTCGTTTGGTAGAAATGCACGTGCGCGTTCTGCAAAAAGCACCATTTGCATGCACATCTTGTGGTTTTGCAGAAAACTTCATCCGCGTCTACCAAAAGATGCATGTGCATGCTTAAAACGCGTTTTCGCACAAATCCGTGCGCGGGTGCTAAAAAGAGCAGCATCGGCATGGTTAGCACGTCGTTTGGTAGAAATCCACGTGCGCGTTCTGCCAAAAGCACCATTTGCATGCACATATTGTGGTTTTGCAGAAAACTTCATCCGCGTCTACCAAAAGATGCATGTGCATGCTTAAAACGCGTTTTCGCACAAATCCGTGCGCGGGTGCTAAAAAGAGCAGCATCGGCATGCTTAGCACGTCGTTTGGTAGAAATCCACGTGCGCGTTCTGCCAAAAGCACCATTTGCATGCACATCTTGTGGTTTTGCAGAAAACTTCATCCGCGTCTACCAAAAGATGCATGTGCATGCTTAAAACGCGTTTTCGCACAAATCCGTGCGCGGGTGCTAAAAAGAGCAGCATCGGCATGCTTAGCACGTCGTTTGGTAGAAATCCACGTGCGCGTTCTGCCAAAAGCACCATTTGCATGCACATCTTGTGCTTTTGCAGAAAACTTCATCCGCGTCTACCAAAAGATGCATGTGCATGCTTAAAACGCGTTTTCGCACAAATCCGTGCGCGGGTGCTAAAAAGAGCAGCATCGGCATGCTTAGCACGTCGTTTGGTAGAAATCCACGTGCGCGTTCTGCCAAAAGCACCATTTGCATGCACATCTTGTGGTTTTGCAGAAAACTTCATCCGCGTCTACCAAAAGATGCATGTGCATGCTTAAAACGCGTTTTCGCACAAATCCGTGCGCGGGTGCTAAAAAGAGCAGCATCGGCATGATTAGCACGTCGTTTGGTAGAAACCCACGTGCGCGTTCTGCCAAAAGCACCATTTGCATGCACATCTTGTGGTTTTGCAGAAAACTTCATCCGCGTCTACCAAAAGATGCATGTGCATGCTTAAAACGCGTTTTCGCACAAATCCGTGCGCGGGTGCTAAAAAGAGCAGCATCGGCATGCTTAGCACGTCGTTTGGTAGAAATCCACGTGCGCGTTCTGCCGAAAGCACCATTTGCATGCACATCTTGTGGTTTTGCAGAAAACTTCATCCGCGTCTACCAAAAGATGCATGTGCATGCTTAAAATGCGTTTTCGCACAAATCCGTGCGCGGGTGCTAAAAAGAGCAGCATCGGCATGCTTAGCACGTCGTTTGGTAGAAATCCACGTGCGCGTTCTGCCAAAAGCACCATTTGCATGCACATCTTGTGGTTTTGCAGAAAACTTCATCCGCGTCTACCAAAAGAAGCATGTCCATGTTTAAAACGCGTTTTCGCACAAATCCGTGCGCGGGTGCTAAAAAGAGCAGCATCGGCATGCTTAGCACGTCGTTTGGTAGAAATCCACGTGCGCGTTCTGCCAAAAGCACCATTTGCATGCACATCTTGTGGTTTTGCAGAGAACTTCATCCGCGTCTACCAAAAGATGCATGTGCATGCTTAAAACGCGTTTTCGCACAAATGCCTGCGCGGGTGCTAAAAAGAGCAGCATCGGCATGCTTAGCACGTCGTTTGGTAGAAATCCACGTGCGCGTTCTGCCAAAAGCACCATTTGCATGCACATCTTGTGGTTTTGCAGAAAACTTCATCCGCGTCTACCAAAAGATGCATGTGCATGCTTAAAATGCGTTTTCGCACAAATCCGTGCGCGGGTGCTAAAAAGAGCAGCATCGGCATGCTTAGCACGTCGTTTGGTAGAAATCCACGTGCGCGTTCTGCCAAAAGCACCATTTGCATGCACATCTTGTGGTTTTGCAGAAAACTTCATCCGCGTCTACCAAAAGAAGCATGTCCATGTTTAAAACGCGTTTTCGCACAAATCCGTGCGCGGGTGCTAAAAAGAGCAGCATCGGCATGCTTAGCACGTCGTTTGGTAGAAATCCACGTGCGCGTTCTGCCAAAAGCACCATTTGCATGCACATCTTGTGGTTTTGCAGAGAACTTCATCCGCGTCTACCAAAAGATGCATGTGCATGCTTAAAACGCGTTTTCGCACAAATCCGTGCGCGGGTGCTAAAAAGAGCAGCATCGGCATGCTTAGCACGTCGTTTGGTAGAAATGCACGTGCGCGTTCTGCAAAAAGCACCATTTGCATGCACATCTTGTGGTTTTGCAGAAAACTTCATCCGCGTCTACTAAAAGATGCATGTGCATGCTTAAAACGCGTTTTCGCACAAATCCGTGCGCGGGTGCTAAAAAGAGCAGCATCGGCATGCTTAGCACGTCGTTTGGTAGAAATCCACGTGCGCGTTCTGCCAAAAGCACCATTTGCATGCACATATTGTGGTTTTGCAGAAAACTTCATCCGCGTCTACCAAAAGATGCATGTGCATGCTTAAAACGCGTTTTCGCACAAATCCGTGCGCGGGTGCTAAAAAGAGCAGCATCGGCATGCTTAGCACGTCGTTTGGTAGAAATCCACGTGCGCGTTCTGCCAAAAGCACCATTTGCATGCACATCTTGTGGTTTTGCAGAAAACTTCATCCGCGTCTACCAAAAGATGCATGTGCATGCTTAAAACGCGTTTTCGCACAAATCCGTGCGCGGGTGCTAAAAAGAGCAGCATCGGCATGGTTAGCACGTCGTTTGGTAGAAATCCACGTGCGCGTTCTGCCAAAAGCACCATTTGCATGCACATATTGTGGTTTTGCAGAAAACTTCATCCGCGTCTACCAAAAGATGCATGTGCATGCTTAAAACGCGTTTTCGCACAAATCCGTGCGCGGGTGCTAAAAAGAGCAGCATCGGCATGCTTAGCACGTCGTTTGGTAGAAATCCACGTGCGCGTTCTGCCAAAAGCACCATTTGCATGCACATCTTGTGGTTTTGCAGAAAACTTCATCCGCGTCTACCAAAAGATGCATGTGCATGCTTAAAACGCGTTTTCGCACAAATCCGTGCGCGGGTGCTAAAAAGAGCAGCATCGGCATGCTTAGCACGTCGTTTGGTAGAAATCCACGTGCGCCTTCTGCCAAAAGCACCATTTGCATGCACATCTTGTGCTTTTGCAGAAAACTTCATCCGCGTCTACCAAAAGATGCATGTGCATGCTTAAAACGCGTTTTCGCACAAATCCGTGCGCGGGTGCTAAAAAGAGCAGCATCGGCATGCTTAGCACGTCGTTTGGTAGAAATCCACGTGCGCGTTCTGCAAAAAGCACCATTTGCATGCACATCTTGTGGTTTTGCAGAAAACTTCATCCGCGTCTACCAAAAGATGCATGTGCATGCTTAAAACGCGTTTTCGCACAAATCCGTGCGCGGGTGCTAAAAAGAGCAGCATCGGCATGATTAGCACGTCGTTTGGTAGAAACCCACGTGCGCGTTCTGCCAAAAGCACCATTTGCATGCACATCTTGTGGTTTTGCAGAAAACTTCATCCGCGTCTACCAAAAGATGCATGTGCATGCTTAAAACGCGTTTTCGCACAAATCCGTGCGCGGGTGCTAAAAAGAGCAGCATCGGCATCCTTAGCACGTCGTTTGGTAGAAATCCACGTGCGCGTTCTGCCGAAAGCACCATTTGCATGCACATCTTGTGGTTTTGCAGAAAACTTCATCCGCGTCTACCAAAAGATGCATGTGCATGCTTAAAACGCGTTTTCGCACAAATCCGTGCGCGGGTGCTAAAAAGAGCAGCATCGGCATGCTTAGCACGTCGTTTGGTAGAAATCCACGTGCGCGTTCTGCCAAAAGCACCATTTGCATGCACATCTTGTGGTTTTGCAGAAAACTTCATTCGCGTCTACCAAAAGATGCATGTGCATGCTTAAAACGCGTTTTCGCACAAATCCGTGCGCGGGTGCTAAAAAGAGCAGCATCGGCATGCTTAGCACGTCGTTTGGTAGAAATCCACGTGCGCGTTCTGCCAAAAGCACCATTTGCACGCACATCTTGTGGTTTTGCAGAGAACTTCATCCGCGTCTACCAAAAGATGCATGTGCATGCTTAAAACGCGTTTTCGCACAAATCCGTGCGCAGGTGCTAAAAAGAGCAGCATCGGCATGCTTAGCACGTCGTTTGGTAGAAATCCACGTGCGCGTTCTGCCAAAAGCACCATTTGCATGCACATCTTGTGGTTTTTCAGAAAACTTCATCCGCGTCTACCAAAAGATGCATATGCATGCTTAAAACGCGTTTTCGCACAAATCCGTGCGCGGGTGCTAAAAAGAGCAGCATCGGCATGCTTAGCACGTCGTTTGGTAGAAATCCACGTGCGCGTTCTGCCAAAAGCACCATTTGCATGCACATCTTGTGGTTTTGCAGAAAACTTCATCCGCGTATACCAAAAGATGCATGTGCATGCTTAAAACGCGTTTTCGCACAAATCCGTGCGCGGGTGCTAAAAAGAGCAGCATCGGCATGCTTAGCACGTCGTTTGGTAGAAATCCACGTGGGCGTTCTGCCAAAAGCACCATTTGCATGCACATATTGTGGTTTTGCAGAAAACTTCATCCGCGTCTACCAAAAGATGCATGTGCATGCTTAAAACGCGTTTTCGCACAAATCCGTGCGCGGGTGCTAAAAAGAACAGCATCGGCATGCTTAGCACGTCGTTTGGTAGAAATCCACGTGCGCGTTCTGCAAAAAGCACCATTTGCATGCACATCTTGTGGTTTTGCAGAAAACTTCATCCGCGTCTACCAAAAGATGCATGTGCATGCTTAAAACGCGTTTTCGCACAAATCCGTGCGCGGGTGCTAAAAAGAGCAGCATCGGCATGCTTAGCACGTCGTTTGGTAGAAATCCACGTGCGCGTTCTGCCAAAAGCACCATTTGCATGCACATCTTGTGGTTTTGCAGAGAACTTCATCCGCGTCTACCAAAAGATGCATGTGCATGCTTAAAACGCGTTTTCGCACAAATCCGTGCGCGGGTGCTAAAAAGAGCAGCATCGGCGTGCTTAGCACGTCGTTTGGTAGAAATCCACGTGCGCGTTCTGCCAAAAGCACCATTTGCATGCACATATTGTGGTTTTGCAGAAAACTTCATCCGCGTCTACCAAAAGATGCATGTGCATGCTTAAAACGCGTTTTCGCACAAATCCGTGCGCGGGTGCTAAAAAGAGCAGCATCGGCATGCTTAGCACGTCGTTTGGTAGAAATCCACGTGCGCGTACTGCCAAAAGCACCATTTGCATGCACATCTTGTGGTTTTGCAGAAAACTTCATCCGCGTCTACCAAAAGATGCATGTGCATGCTTAAAACGCGTTTTCGCACAAATCCGTGCACGGCTGCTAAAAAGAGCAGCATCGGCATGCTTAGCACGTCGTTTGGTAGAAATCCACGTGCGCGTTCTGCCAAAAGCACCATTTGCATGCACATCTTGTGGTTTTGCAGAAAACTTCATCCGCGTCTACCAAAAGATGCATGTGCATGCTTAAAACGCGTTTTCGCACAAATGCGTGCGCGGGTGCTAAAAAGAGCAGCATCGGCATGCTTAGCACGTCGTTTGGTAGAAATCCACGTGCGCGTTCTGCAAAAAGCACCATTTGCATGCACATCTTGTGGTTTTGCAGAAAGCTTCATCCGCGTCTACCAAAAGATGCATGTGCATGCTTAAAACGCGTTTTCGCACAAATGCGTGCGCGGGTGCTAAAAAGAGCAGCATCGGCATGCTTAGCACGTCGTTTGGTAGAAATCCACGTGCGCGTTCTGCCAAAAGCACCATTTGCATGCACATCTTGCGGTTTTGCAGAGAACTTCATCCGCGTCTACCAAAAGATGCATGTGCATGCTTAAAACGCGTTTTCGCACAAATCCGTGCGCGGGTGCTAAAAAGAGCAGCATCGGCATGCTTAGCACGTCGTTTGGTAGAAATGCACGTGCGCGTTCTGCAAAAAGCACCATTTGCATGCACATCTTGTGGTTTTGCAGAAAACTTCATCCGCGTCTACCAAAAGATGCATGTGCATGCTTAAAACGCGTTTTCGCACAAATCCGTGCGCGGGTGCTAAAAAGAGCAGCATCGGCATGGTTAGCACGTCGTTTGGTAGAAATCCACGTGCGCGTTCTGCCAAAAGCACCATTTGCATGCACATATTGTGGTTTTGCAGAAAACTTCATCCGCGTCTACCAAAAGATGCATGTGCATGCTTAAAACGCGTTTTCGCACAAATCCGTGCGCGGGTGCTAAAAAGAGCAGCATCGGCATGCTTAGCACGTCGTTTGGTAGAAATCCACGTGCGCGTTCTGCCAAAAGCACCATTTGCATGCACATCTTGTGGTTTTGCAGAAAACTTCATCCGCGTCTACCAAAAGATGCATGTGCATGCTTAAAACGCGTTTTCGCACAAATCCGTGCGCGGGTGCTAAAAAGAGCAGCATCGGCATGCTTAGCACGTCGTTTGGTAGAAATCCACGTGCGCGTTCTGCCAAAAGCACCATTTGCATGCACATCTTGTGCTTTTGCAGAAAACTTCATCCGCGTCTACCAAAAGATGCATGTGCATGCTTAAAACGCGTTTTCGCACAAATCCGTGCGCGGGTGCTAAAAAGAGCAGCATCGGCATGCTTAGCACGTCGTTTGGTAGAAATCCACGTGCGCGTTCTGCCAAAAGCACCATTTGCATGCACATCTTGTGGTTTTGCAGAAAACTTCATCCGCGTCTACCAAAAGATGCATGTGCATGCTTAAAACGCGTTTTCGCACAAATCCGTGCGCGGGTGCTAAAAAGAGCAGCATCGGCATGATTAGCACGTCGTTTGGTAGAAACCCACGTGCGCGTTCTGCCAAAAGCACCATTTGCATGCACATCTTGTGGTTTTGCAGAAAACTTCATCCGCGTCTACCAAAAGATGCATGTGCATGCTTAAAACGCGTTTTCGCACAAATCCGTGCGCGGGTGCTAAAAAGAGCAGCATCGGCATGCTTAGCACGTCGTTTGGTAGAAATCCACGTGCGCGTTCTGCCGAAAGCACCATTTGCATGCACATCTTGTGGTTTTGCAGAAAACTTCATCCGCGTCTACCAAAAGATGCATGTGCATGCTTAAAATGCGTTTTCGCACAAATCCGTGCGCGGGTGCTAAAAAGAGCAGCATCGGCATGCTTAGCACGTCGTTTGGTAGAAATCCACGTGCGCGTTCTGCCAAAAGCACCATTTGCATGCACATCTTGTGGTTTTGCAGAAAACTTCATCCGCGTCTACCAAAAGAAGCATGTCCATGTTTAAAACGCGTTTTCGCAAAAATCCGTGCGCGGGTGCTAAAAAGAGCAGCATCGGCATGCTTAGCACGTCGTTTGGTAGAAATCCACGTGCGCGTTCTGCCAAAAGCACCATTTGCATGCACATCTTGTGGTTTTGCAGAGAACTTCATCCGCGTCTACCAAAAGATGCATGTGCATGCTTAAAACGCGTTTTCGCACAAATGCCTGCGCGGGTGCTAAAAAGAGCAGCATCGGCATGCTTAGCACGTCGTTTGGTAGAAATCCACGTGCGCGTTCTGCCAAAAGCACCATTTGCATGCACATCTTGTGGTTTTGCAGAAAACTTCATCCGCGTCTACCAAAAGATGCATGTGCATGCTTAAAATGCGTTTTCGCACAAATCCGTGCGCGGGTGCTAAAAAGAGCAGCATCGGCATGCTTAGCACGTCGTTTGGTAGAAATCCACGTGCGCGTTCTGCCAAAAGCACCATTTGCATGCACATCTTGTGGTTTTGCAGAAAACTTCATCCGCGTCTACCAAAAGAAGCATGTCCATGTTTAAAACGCGTTTTCGCACAAATCCGTGCGCGGGTGCTAAAAAGAGCAGCATCGGCATGCTTAGCACGTCGTTTGGTAGAAATCCACGTGCGCGTTCTGCCAAAAGCACCATTTGCATGCACATCTTGTGGTTTTGCAGAGAACTTCATCCGCGTCTACCAAAAGATGCATGTGCATGCTTAAAACGCGTTTTCGCACAAATCCGTGCGCGGGTGCTAAAAAGAGCAGCATCGGCATGCTTAGCACGTCGTTTGGTAGAAATGCACGTGCGCGTTCTGCAAAAAGCACCATTTGCATGCACATCTTGTGGTTTTGCAGAAAACTTCATCCGCGTCTACCAAAAGATGCATGTGCATGCTTAAAACGCGTTTTCGCACAAATCCGTGCGCGGGTGCTAAAAAGAGCAGCATCGGCATGCTTAGCACGTCGTTTGGTAGAAATCCACGTGCGCGTTCTGCCAAAAGCACCATTTGCATGCACATATTGTGGTTTTGCAGAAAACTTCATCCGCGTCTACCAAAAGATGCATGTGCATGCTTAAAACGCGTTTTCGCACAAATCCGTGCGCGGGTGCTAAAAAGAGCAGCATCGGCATGCTTAGCACGTCGTTTGGTAGAAATCCACGTGCGCGTTCTGCCAAATGCACCATTTGCATGCACATCTTGTGGTTTTGCAGAAAACTTCATCCGCGTCTACCAAAAGATGCATGTGCATGCTTAAAACGCGTTTTCGCACAAATCCGTGCGCGGGTGCTAAAAAGAGCAGCATCGGCATGCTTAGCACGTCGTTTGGTAGAAATCCACGTGCGCGTTCTGCCAAAAGCACCATTTGCATGCACATCTTGTGCTTTTGCAGAAAACTTCATCCGCGTCTACCAAAAGATGCATGTGCATGCTTAAAACGCGTTTTCGCACAAATCCGTGCGCGGGTGCTAAAAAGAGCAGCATCGGCATGCTTAGCACGTCGTTTGGTAGAAATCCACGTGCGCGTTCTGCAAAAAGCACCATTTGCATGCACATCTTGTGGTTTTGCAGAAAACTTCATCCGCGTCTACCAAAAGATGCATGTGCATGCTTAAAACGCGTTTTCGCACAAATCCGTGCGCGGGTGCTAAAAAGAGCAGCATCGGCATGCTTAGCACGTCGTTTGGTAGAAATCCACGTGCGCGTTCTGCCAAAAGCACCATTTGCATGCACATCTTGTGGTTTTTCAGAAAACTTCATCCGCGTCTACCAAAAGATGCATGTGCATGCTTAAAACGCGTTTTCGCACAAATCCGTGCGCGGGTGCTAAAAAGAGCAGCATCGGCATGCTTAGCACGTCGTTTGGTAGAAATCCACGTGCGCGTTCTGCCAAAAGCACCATTTGCATGCACATCTTGTGGTTTTGCAGAAAACTTCATCCGCGTCTACCAAAAGATGCATGTGCATGCTTAAAACGCGTTTTCGCACAAATGCCTGCGCGGGTGCTAAAAAGAGCAGCATCGGCATGCTTAGCACGTCGTTTGGTAGAAATCCACGTGCGCGTTCTGCCAAAAGCACCATTTGCATGCACATGTTGTGGTTTTGCAGAAAACTTCATCCGCGTCTACCAAAAGATGCATGTGCATGCTTAAAATGCGTTTTCGCACAAATCCGTGCGCGGGTGCTAAAAAGAGCAGCATCGGCATGCTTAGCACGTCGTTTGGTAGAAATCCACGTGCGCGTTCTGCCAAAAGCACCATTTGCATGCACATATTGTGGTTTTGCAGAAAACTTCATCCGCGTCTACCAAAAGAAGCATGTCCATGTTTAAAACGCGTTTTCGCACAAATCCGTGCGCGGGTGCTAAAAAGAGCAGCATCGGCATGCTTAGCACGTCGTTTGGTAGAAGTCCACGTGCGCGTTCTGCCAAAAGCACCATTTGCATGCACATCTTGTGGTTTTGCAGAGAACTTCATCCGCGTCTACCAAAAGATGCATGTGCATGCTTAAAACGCGTTTTCGCACAAATCCGTGCGCGGGTGCTAAAAAGAGCAGCATCGGCATGCTTAGCACGTCGTTTGGTAGAAATCCACGTGCGCGTTCTGCCAAAAGCACCATTTGCATGCACATCTTGTGGTTTTGCAGAAAACTTCATCCGCGTCTACCAAAAGATGCATGTGCATGCTTAAAACGCGTTTTCGCACAAATCCGTGCGCGGGTGCTAAAAAGAGCAGCATCGGCATGCTTAGCACGTCGTTTGGTAGAAATCCACGTGCGCGTACTGCCAAAAGCACCATTTGCATGCACATCTTGTGGTTTTGCAGAAAACTTCATCCGCGTCTACCAAAAGATGCATGTGCATGCTTAAAACGCGTTTTCGCACAAATCCGTGCACGGCTGCTAAAAAGAGCAGCATCGGCATGCTTAGCACGTCGTTTGGTAGAAATCCACGTGCGCGTTCTGCCAAAAGCACCATTTGCATGCACATCTTGTGGTTTTGCAGAAAACTTCATCCGCGTCTACCAAAAGATGCATGTGCATGCTTAAAACGCGTTTTCGCACAAATGCGTGCGCGGGTGCTAAAAAGAGCAGCATCGGCATGCTTAGCACGTCGTTTGGTAGAAATCCACGTGCGCGTTCTGCAAAAAGCACCATTTGCATGCACATCTTGTGGTTTTGCAGAAAGCTTCATCCGCGTCTACCAAAAGATGCATGTGCATGCTTAAAACGCGTTTTCGCACAAATGCGTGCGCGGGTGCTAAAAAGAGCAGCATCGGCATGCTTAGCACGTCGTTTGGTAGAAATCCACGTGCGCGTTCTCCCAAAAGCACCATTTGCATGCACATTTTGTGGTTTTGCAGAAAACTTCATCCGCGTCTACCAAAAGATGCATGTGCATGCTTAAAATGCGTTTTCGCACAAATCCGTTCGCGGGTGCTAAAAAGAGCAGCATCGGCATGCTTAGCACGTCGTTTGGTAGAAATCCACGTGCGCGTTCTGCCAAAAGCACCATTTGCATGCACATCTTGTGGTTTTGCAGAAAACTTCATCCGCGTCTACCAAAAGATGCATGTCCATGCTTAAAACGCGTTTTCGCACAAATCCGTGCGCGGGTGCTAAAAAGAGCAGCATCGGCATGCTTAGCACGTCGTTTGGTAGAAATCCACGTGCGCGTTCTGCCAAAAGCACCATTTGCATGCACATCTTGTGGTTTTGCAGAGAACTTCATCCGCGTCTACCAAAAGATGCATGTGCATGCTTAAAACGCGTTTTCGCACAAATCCGTGCGCGGGTGCTAAAAAGAGCAGCATCGGCATGCTTAGCACGTCGTTTGGTAGAAATGCACGTGCGCGTTCTGCAAAAAGCACCATTTGCATGCACATCTTGTGGTTTTGCAGAAAACTTCATCCGCGTCTACCAAAAGATGCATGTGCATGCTTAAAACGCGTTTTCGCACAAATCCGTGCGCGGGTGCTAAAAAGAGCAGCATCGGCATGCTTAGCACGTCGTTTGGTAGAAATCCACGTGCGCGTTCTGCCAAAAGCACCATTTGCATGCACATATTGTGGTATTGCAGAAAACTTCATCCGCGTCTACCAAAAGATGCATGTGCATGCTTAAAACGCGTTTTCGCACAAATCCGTGCGCGGGTGCTAAAAAGAGCAGCATCGGCATGCTTAGCACGTCGTTTGGTAGAAATCCACGTGCGCGTTCTGCCAAAAGCACCATTTGCATGCACATCTTGTGGTTTTGCAGAAAACTTCATCCGCGTCTACCAAAAGATGCATGTGCATGCTTAAAACGCGTTTTCGCACAAATCCGTGCGCGGCTGCTAAAAAGAGCAGCATCGGCATGCTTAGCACGTCGTTTGGTAGAAATCCTGGTGCGCGTTCTGCCAAAAGCACCATTTGCATGCACATCTTGTGGTTTTGCAGAAAACTTCATCCGCGTCTACCAAAAGATGCATGTGCATGCTTAAAACGCGTTTTCGCACAAATGCGTGCGCGGGTGCTAAAAAGAGCAGCATCGGCATGCTTAGCACGTCGTTCTGTAGAAATCCACGTGCGCGTTCTGCAAAAAGCACCATTTGCATGCACATCTTGTGGTTTTGCGGAAAGCTTCACCCGCGTCTACCAAAAGATGCATGTGCATGCTTAAAACGCGTTTTCGCACAAATGCGTGCGCGGGTGCTAAAAAGAGCAGCATCGGCATGCTTAGCACGTCGTTTGGTAGAAATCCACGTGCGCGTTCTCCCAAAAGCACCATTTGCATGCACATTTTGTGGTTTTGCAGAAAACTTCATCCGCGTCTACCAAAAGATACATGTGCATGCTTAAAACGCGTTTTCGCACAAATCCGTTCGCGGGTGCTAAAAAGAGCAGCATCGGCATGCTTAGCACGTCGTTTGGTAGAAATCCACGTGCGCGTTCTGCCAAAAGCACCATTTGCATGCACATCTTGTGGTTTTGCAGAAAACTTCATCCGCGTCTACCAAAAGATGCATGTGCATGCTTAAAACGCGTTTTCGCACAAATCCTTGCGCGGGTGCTAAAAAGAGCAGCATCGGCATGCTTAGCACGTCGTTTGGTAGAAATCCACGTGCGCGTTCTGCCAAAAGCACCATTTGCATGCACATCTTGTGGTTTTTCAGAAAACTTCATCCGCGTCTACCAAAAGATGCATGTGCATGCTTAAAACGCGTTTTCGCACAAATCCGTGCGCGGGTGCTAAAAAGAGCAGCATCGGCATGCTTAGCACGTCGTTTGGTAGAAATCCACGTGCGCGTTCTGCCAAAAGCACCATTTGCCTGCACATCTTGTGGTTTTGCAGAAAACTTCATCCGCGTCTACCAAAAGAAGCATGTCCATGCTTAAAACGCGTTTTCGCACAAATCCGTGCGCGGGTGCTAAAAAGAGCAGCATCGGCATGCTTAGCACGTCGTTTGGTAGAAATCCACGTGCGCGTTCTGCCAAAAGCACCATTTGCATGCACATCTTGTGGTTTTGCAGAGAACTTCATCCGCGTCTACCAAAAGATGCATGTGCATGCTTAAAACGCGTTTTCGCACAAATCCGTGCGCAGGTGCTAAAAAGAGCAGCATCGGCATGCTTAGCACGTCGTTTGGTAGAAATCCACGTGCGCGTTCTGCCAAAAGCACCATTTGCATGCACATCTTGTGGTTTTTCAGAAAACTTCATCCGCGTCTACGAAAAGATGCATGTGCATGCTTAAAACGCGTTTTCGCACAAATCCGTGCGCGGGTGCTAAAAAGAGCAGCATCGGCACGCTTAGCACGTCGTTTGGTAGAATTCCACGTGCGCGTTCTGCCAAAAGCCCCATTTTCATGCACATCTTGTGGTTTTGCAGAAAGCTTCATCCGCGTCTACCAAAAGATGCATGTGCATGCTTAAAACGCGTTTTCGCACAAATCCGTGCGCGGGTGCTAAAAAGAGCAGCATCGGCATGCTTAGCACGTCGTTTGGTAGAAATCCACGTGGGCGTTCTGCCAAAAGCACCATTTGCATGCACATCTTGTGGTTTTGCAGAAAACTTCATCCGCGTCTACCAAAAGATGCATGTGCATGCTTAAAACGCGTTTTCGCACAAATCCGTGCGCGGGTGCTAAAAAGAACAGCATCAGCATGCTTAGCACGTCGTTTGGTAGAAATCCACGTGCGCGTTCTGCCAAAAGCACCATTTGCATGCACATCTTGTGGTTTTGCAGAAAACTTTATCCGCGTCTACCAAAAGATGCATGTGCATGCTTAAAACGCGTTTTCGCACAAATCCGTGCGCGGGTGCTAAAAAGAGCAGCATCGGCATGCTTAGCACGTCGTTTGGTAGAAATCCACGTGCGCGTTCTGCCAAAAGCACCCTTTGCATGCACATCTTGTGGTTTTGCAGAAAACTTCATCCGCATCTACCAAAAGATGCATGTGCATGCTTAAAACGCGTTTTCGCACAAATCCGTGCGCGGGTGCTAAAAAGAGCAGCATCGGCATGCTTAGCACGTCGTTTGGTAGAAATCCACGTGCGCGTTCTGCCAAAAGCACAATTTGCATGCACATCTTGTGGTTTTGCAGAAAACTTCATCCGCGTCTACCAAAAGATGCATGTGCATGCTTAAAACGCGTTTTCGCACAAATCCGTGCGCGGGTGCTAAAAAGAGCAGCATCGGCATGCTTAGCACGTCGTTTGGTAGAAATCCACGTGCGCGTTCTGCCAAAAGCACCATTTGCATGCACATCTTGTGGTTTTGCAGAAAACTTCATCCGCGTCTACCAAAAGATGCATGTGCATGCTTAAAACGCGTTTTCGCACAAATCCGTGCGCGGGTGCTAAAAAGAGCAGCATCGGCATGCTTAGCACGTCGTTTGGTAGAAATCCACGAGCGCGTTCTGCCAAAAGCACCATTTGCATGCACATCTTGTGGTTTTGCAGAAAACTTCATCCGCGTCTACCAAAAGATGCATGTGCATGCTTAAAACGCGTTTTCGCACAAATCCGTGCGCGGGTGCTAAAAAGAACAGCATCAGCATGCTTAGCACGTCGTTTGGTAGAAATCCACGTGCGCGTTCTGCCAAAAGCACCATTTGCATGCACATCTTGTGGTTTTGCAGAAAACTTTATCCGCGTCTACCAAAAGATGCATGTGCATGCTTAAAACGCGTTTTCGCACAAATCCGTGCGCGGGTGCTAAAAAGAGCAGCATCGGCATGCTTAGCACGTCGTTTGGTAGAAATCCACGTGCGCGTTCTGCCAAAAGCACCCTTTGCATGCACATCTTGTGGTTTTGCAGAAAACTTCATCCGCATCTACCAAAAGATGCATGTGCATGCTTAAAACGCGTTTTCGCACAAATCCGTGCGCGGGTGCTAAAAAGAGCAGCATCGGCATGCTTAGCACGTCGTTTGGTAGAAATCCACGTGCGCGTTCTGCCAAAAGCACAATTTGCATGCACATCTTGTGGTTTTGCAGAAAACTTCATCCGCGTCTACCAAAAGATGCATGTGCATGCTTAAAACGCGTTTTCGCACAAATCCGTGCGCGGGTGCTAAAAAGAGCAGCATCGGCATGCTTAGCACGTCGTTTGGTAGAAATCCACGTGCGCGTTCTGCCAAAAGCACCATTTGCATGCACATCTTGTGGTTTTGCAGAAAACTTCATCCGCGTCTACCAAAAGATGCATGTGCATGCTTAAAACGCGTTTTCGCACAAATCCGTGCGCGGGTGCTAAAAAGAGCAGCATCGGCATGCTTAGCACGTCGTTTGGTAGAAATCCACGAGCGCGTTCTGCCAAAAGCACCATTTGCATGCACATCTTGTGGTTTTGCAGAAAACTTCATTCGCGTCTACCAAAAGATGCATGTGCATGCTTAAAACGCGTTTTCGCACAAATCCGTGTGCGGGTGCTAAAAAGAGCAGCATCGGCATGCTTAGCACGTCGTTTGGTAGAAATCCACGTGCGCGTTATGCCAAAAGCACCATTTGCACGCACATCTTGTGGTTTTGCAGAGAACTTCATCTGCGTCTACCAAAAGATGCATGTGCATGCTTAAAACGCGTTTTCGCACAAATCCGTGCGCAGGTGCTAAAAAGAGCAGCATCGGCATGCTTAGCACGTCGTTTGGTAGAAATCCACGTGCGCGTTCTGCCAAAAGCACCATTTGCATGCACATCTAGTGGTTTTGCAGAAAACTTCATCCGCGTCTACCAAAAGATGCATGTGCATGCTTAAAACTAGTTTTCGCACAAATCCGTGCGCGGGTGCTAAAAAGAGCAGCATCGGCATTTAGCACGTCGTTTGGTAGAAATCCACGTGCGCGTTCTGCCAAAAGCACCATTTGCATGCACATCTTGTGGTTTTGCAGAAAACTTCATCCGCGTCTACCAAAAGATGCATGTGCATGCTTAAAACGCGTTTTCGCACAAATCCGTTCGCGGGTGCTAAAAAGAGCAGCATCGGCATGCTTAGCACGTCGTTTGGTAGAAATCCACGTGCGCGTTCTGCCAAAAGCACCATTTGCATGCACATCTTGTGGTTTTGCAGAAAACTTCATCCGCATCTACCAAAAGATGCATGTGCATGCTTAAAACGCGTTTTCGCACAAATCCGTGCGCGGGTGCTAAAAAGAGCAGCATCGGCATGCTTAGCACGTCGTTTGGTAGAAATCCACGTGCGCGTTCTGCCAAAAGCACAATTTGCATGCACATCTTGTGGTTTTGCAGAAAACTTCATCCGCGTCTACCAAAAGATGCATGTGCATGCTTAAAACGCGTTTTCGCACAAATCCGTGCGCGGGTGCTAAAAAGAGCAGCATCGGCATGCTTAGCACGTCGTTTGGTAGAAATCCACGTGCGCGTTCTGCCAAAAGCACCATTTGCATGCACATCTTGTGGTTTTGCAGAAAACTTCATCCGCGTCTACCAAAAGAAGCATGTCCATGCTTAAAACGCGTTTTCGCACAAATCCGTGCGCGGGTGCTAAAAAGAGCAGCATCGGCATGCTTAGCACGTCGTTTGGTAGAAATCCACGTGCGCGTTCTGCCAAAAGCACCATTTGCATGCACATCTTGTGGTTTTGCAGAGAACTTCATCCGCGTCTACCAAAAGATGCATGTGCATGCTTAAAACGCGTTTTCGCACAAATCCGTGCGCAGGTGCTAAAAAGAGCAGCATCGGCATGCTTAGCACGTCGTTTGGTAGAAATCCACGTGCGCGTTCTGCCAAAAGCACCATTTGCATGCACATCTTGTGGTTTTTCAGAAAACTTCATCCGCGTCTACGAAAAGATGCATGTGCATGCTTAAAACGCGTTTTCGCACAAATCCGTGCGCGGGTGCTAAAAAGAGCAGCATCGGCACGCTTAGCACGTCGTTTGGTAGAATTCCACGTGCGCGTTCTGCCAAAAGCCCCATTTTCATGCACATCTTGTGGTTTTGCAGAAAGCTTCATCCGCGTCTACCAAAAGATGCATGTGCATGCTTAAAACGCGTTTTCGCACAAATCCGTGCGCGGGTGCTAAAAAGAGCAGCATCGGCATGCTTAGCACGTCGTTTGGTAGAAATCCACGTGGGCGTTCTGCCAAAAGCACCATTTGCATGCACATCTTGTGGTTTTGCAGAAAACTTCATCCGCGTCTACCAAAAGATGCATGTGCATGCTTAAAACGCGTTTTCGCACAAATCCGTGCGCGGGTGCTAAAAAGAACAGCATCAGCATGCTTAGCACGTCGTTTGGTAGAAATCCACGTGCGCGTTCTGCCAAAAGCACCATTTGCATGCACATCTTGTGGATTTGAAGAAAACTTCATCCGCGTCTACCAAAAGATGCATGTGCATGCTTAAAACGCGTTTTCGCACAAATCCGTGCGCGGGTGCTAAAAAGAGCAGCATCGGCATGCTTAGCACGTCGTTTGGTAGAAATCCACGTGCGCGTTCTGCCAAAAGCACCCTTTGCATGCACATCTTGTGGTTTTGCAGAAAACTTCATCCGCATCTACCAAAAGATGCATGTGCATGCTTAAAACGCGTTTTCGCACAAATCCGTGCGCGGGTGCTAAAAAGAGCAGCATCGGCATGCTTAGCACGTCGTTTGGTAGAAATCCACGTGCGCGTTCTGCCAAAAGCACCATTTGCATGCACATCTTGTGCTTTTGCAGAAAACTTCATCCGCGTCTACCAAAAGATGCATGTGCATGCTTAAAACGCGTTTTCGCACAAATCCGTGCGCGGGTGCTAAAAAGAGCAGCATCGGCATGCTTAGCACGTCGTTTGGTAGAAATCCACGAGCGCGTTCTGCCAAAAGCACCATTTGCATGCACATCTTGTGGTTTTGCAGAGAACTTCATCCGCGTCTACCAAAAGATGCATGTGCATGCTTAAAACGCGTTTTCGCACAAATCCGTGCGCAGGTGCTAAAAAGAGCAGCATCGGCATGCTTAGCACGTCGTTTGGTAGAAATCCACGTGCGCGTTCTGCCAAAAGCACCATTTGCATGCACATCTTGTGGTTTTGCAGAAAACTTCATCCGCGTCTACCAAAAGATGCATGTGCATGCTTAAAACGCGTTTTCGCACAAATCCGTGCGCGGGTGCTAAAAAGAGCAGCATCGGCATGCTTAGCACGTCGTTTGGTAGAAATCCACGTGGGCGTTCTGCCAAAAGCACCATTTGCATGCACATCTTGTGGTTTTGCAGAAAACTTCATCCGCGTCTACCAAAAGATGCATGTGCATGCTTAAAACGCGTTTTCGCACAAATCCGTGCGCGGGTGCTAAAAAGAACAGCATCGGCATGCTTAGCACGTCGTTTGGTAGAAATTCACGTGCGCGTTCTGCCAAAAGCACCATTTGCATGCACATCTTGTGGTTTTGCAGAAAACTTCATCCGCGTCTACCAAAAGAAGCATGTCCATGCTTAAAACGCGTTTTCGCACAAATCCGTGCGCGGGTGCTAAAAAGAGCAGCATCGGCATGCTTAGCACGTCGTTTGGTAGAAATCCACGTGCGCGTTCTGCCAAAAGCACCATTTGCATGCACATCTTGTGGTTTTGCAGAGAACTTCATCCGCGTCTACCAAAAGATGCATGTGCATGCTTAAAACGCGTTTTCGCACAAATCCGTGCGCAGGTGCTAAAAAGAGCAGCATCGGCATGCTTAGCACGTCGTTTGGTAGAAATCCACGTGCGCGTTCTGCCAAAAGCACCATTTGCATGCACATCTTGTGGTTTTTCAGAAAACTTCATCCGCGTCTACGAAAAGATGCATGTGCATGCTTAAAACGCGTTTTCGCACAAATCCGTGCGCGGGTGCTAAAAAGAGCAGCATCGGCACGCTTAGCACGTCGTTTGGTAGAATTCCACGTGCGCGTTCTGCCAAAAGCCCCATTTTCATGCACATCTTGTGGTTTTGCAGAAAGCTTCATCCGCGTCTACCAAAAGATGCATGTGCATGCTTAAAACGCGTTTTCGCACAAATCCGTGCGCGGGTGCTAAAAAGAGCAGCATCGGCATGCTTAGCACGTCGTTTGGTAGAAATCCACGTGGGCGTTCTGCCAAAAGCACCATTTGCATGCACATCTTGTGGTTTTGCAGAAAACTTCATCCGCGTCTACCAAAAGATGCATGTGCATGCTTAAAACGCGTTTTCGCACAAATCCGTGCGCGGGTGCTAAAAAGAACAGCATCAGCATGCTTAGCACGTCGTTTGGTAGAAATCCACGTGCGCGTTCTGCCAAAAGCACCATTTGCATGCACATCTTGTGGATTTGAAGAAAACTTCATCCGCGTCTACCAAAAGATGCATGTGCATGCTTAAAACGCGTTTTCGCACAAATCCGTGCGCGGGTGCTAAAAAGAGCAGCATCGGCATGCTTAGCACGTCGTTTGGTAGAAATCCACGTGCGCGTTCTGCCAAAAGCACCCTTTGCATGCACATCTTGTGGTTTTGCAGAAAACTTCATCCGCATCTACCAAAAGATGCATGTGCATGCTTAAAACGCGTTTTCGCACAAATCCGTGCGCGGGTGCTAAAAAGAGCAGCATCGGCATGCTTAGCACGTCGTTTGGTAGAAATCCACGTGCGCGTTCTGCCAAAAGCACAATTTGCATGCACATCTTGTGGTTTTGCAGAAAACTTCATCCGCGTCTACCAAAAGATGCATGTGCATGCTTAAAACGCGTTTTCGCACAAATCCGTGCGCGGGTGCTAAAAAGAGCAGCATCGGCATGCTTAGCACGTCGTTTGGTAGAAATCCACGTGCGCGTTCTGCCAAAAGCACCATTTGCATGCACATCTTGTGGTTTTGCAGAAAACTTCATCCGCGTCTACCAAAAGATGCATGTGCATGCTTAAAACGCGTTTTCGCACAAATCCGTGCGCGGGTGCTAAAAAGAGCAGCATCGGCATGCTTAGCACGTCGTTTGGTAGAAATCCACGTGCGCGTTCTGCCAAAAGCACCATTTGCATGCACATCTTGTGCTTTTGCAGAAAACTTCATCCGCGTCTACCAAAAGATGCATGTGCATGCTTAAAACGCGTTTTCGCACAAATCCGTGCGCGGGTGCTAAAAAGAGCAGCATCGGCATGCTTAGCACGTCGTTTGGTAGAAATCCACGAGCGCGTTCTGCCAAAAGCACCATTTGCATGCACATCTTGTGGTTTTGCAGAAAACTTCATTCGCGTCTACCAAAAGATGCATGTGCATGCTTAAAACGCGTTTTCGCACAAATCCGTGCGCGGGTGCTAAAAAGAGCAGCATCGGCATGCTTAGCACGTCGTTTGGTAGAAATCCACGTGCGCGTTATGCCAAAAGCACCATTTGCACGCACATCTTGTGGTTTTGCAGAGAACTTCATCCGCGTCTACCAAAAGATGCATGTGCATGCTTAAAACGCGTTTTCGCACAAATCCGTGCGCAGGTGCTAAAAAGAGCAGCATCGGCATGCTTAGCACGTCGTTTGGTAGAAATCCACGTGCGCGTTCTGCAAAAGCACCATTTGCATGCACATCTTGTGGTTTTGCAGAAAACTTCATCCGCGTCTACCAAAAGATGCATGTGCATGCTTAAAACTAGTTTTCGCACAAATCCGTGCGCGGGTGCTAAAAAGAGCAGCATCGGCATTTAGCACGTCGTTTGGTAGAAATCCACGTGCGCGTTCTGCCAAAAGCACCATTTGCATGCACATCTTGTGGTTTTGCAGAAAACTTCATCCGCGTCTACCAAAAGATGCATGTGCATGCTTAAAACGCGTTTTCGCACAAATCCGTGCGCGGGTGCTAAAAAGAGCAGCATCGGCATGCCTAGCACGTCGTTTGGTAGAAATCCACGTGCGCGTTCTGCCAAAAGCACCATTTGCATGCACATCTTGTGGTTTTGCAGAAAACTTCATCCGCGTCTACGAAAAGATGCATGTGCATGCTTAAAACGCGTTTTCGCACAAATCCGTGCGCGGGTGCTAAAAAGAGCAGCATCGGCACGCTTAGCACGTCGTTTGGTAGAAATCCACGTGCGCGTTCTGCCAAAAGCCCCATTTTCATGCACATCTTGTGGTTTTGCAGAAAACTTCATCCGCGTCTACCAAAAGATGCATGTGCATGCTTAAAACGCGTTTTCGCACAAATCCGTGCGCGGGTGCTAAAAAGAGCAGCATCGGCATGCTTAGCACGTCGTTTGGTAGAAATCCATGTGGGCGTTCTGCCAAAAGCACCATTTGCATGCACATCTTGTGGTTTTGCAGAAAACTTCATCCGCGTCTACCAAAAGATGCATGTGCATGCTTAAAACGCGTTTTCGCACAAATCCGTGCGCGGGTGCTAAAAAGAACAGCATCAGCATGCTTAGCACGTCGTTTGGTAGAAATCCACGTGCGCGTTCTGCCAAAAGCACCATTTGCATGCACATCTTGTGGTTTTGCAGAAAACTTCATCCGCGTCTACCAAAAGATGCATGTGCATGCTTAAAACGCGTTTTCGCACAAATCCGTGCGCGGGTGCTAAAAAGAGCAGCATCGGCATGCTTAGCACGTCGTTTGGTAGAAATCCACGTGCGCGTTCTGCCAAAAGCACCCTTTGCATGCACATCTTGTGGTTTTGCAGAAAACTTCATCCGCATCTACCAAAAGATGCATGTGCATGCTTAAAACGCGTTTTCGCACAAATCCGTGCGCGGGTGCTAAAAAGAGCAGCATCGGCATGCTTAGCACGTCGTTTGGTAGAAATCCACGTGCGCGTTCTGCCAAAAGCACCATTTGCATGCACATCTTGTGGTTTTGCAGAAAACTTCATCCGCGTCTACCAAAAGATGCATGTGCATGCTTAAAACGCGTTTTCGCACAAATCCGTGCGCGGGTGCTAAAAAGAACAGCATCAGCATGCTTAGCACGTCGTTTGGTAGAAATCCACGTGCGCGTTCTGCCAAAAGCACCATTTGCATGCACATCTTGTGGTTTTGCAGAAAACTTCATCCGCGTCTACCAAAAGATGCATGTGCATGCTTAAAACGCGTTTTCGCACAAATCCGTGCGCGGGTGCTAAAAAGAGCAGCATCGGAATGCTTAGCACGTCGTTTGGTAGAAATCCACGTGCGCGTTCTGCCAAAAGCACCCTTTGCATGCACATCTTGTGGTTTTGCAGAAAACTTCATCCGCATCTACCAAAAGATGCATGTTCATGCTTAAAACGCGTTTTCGCACAAATCCGTGCGCGGGTGCTAAAAAGAGCAGCATCGGCATGCTTAGCACGTCGTTTGGTAGAAATCCACGTGCGCGTTCTGCCAAAAGCACAATTTGCATGCACATCTTGTGGTTTTGCAGAAAACTTCATCCGCGTCTACCAAAAGATGCATGTGCATGCTTAAAACGCGTTTTCGCACAAATCCGTGCGCGGGTGCTAAAAAGAGCAGCATCGGCATGCCTAGCACGTCGTTTGGTAGAAATCCACGTGCGCGTTCTGCCAAAAGCACCATTTGCATGCACATCTTGTGGTTTTGCAGAAAACTTCATTCGCGTCTACCAAAAGATGCATGTGCATGCTTAAAACGCGTTTTCGCACAAATCCGTGCGCGGGTGCTAAAAAGAGCAGCATCGGCATGCTTAGCACGTCGTTTGGTAGAAATCCACGTGCGCGTTCTGCCAAAAGCACCATTTGCACGCACATCTTGTGGTTTTGCAGAGAACTTCATCCGCGTCTACCAAAAGATGCATGTGCATGCTTAAAACGCGTTTTCGCACAAATCCGTGCGCACGTGCTAAAAAGAGCAGCATCGGCATGCTTAGCACGTCGTTTGGTAGAAATCCACGTGCGCGTTCTGCCAAAAGCACCCTTTGCATGCACATCTTGTGGTTTTGCAGAAAACTTCATCCGCGTCTACCAAAAGATGCATGTGCATGCTTAAAACGCGTTTTCGCACAAATCCGTGCGCGGGTGCTAAAAAGAGCAGCATCGGCATGCTTAGCACGTCGTTTGGTAGAAATCCACGTGCGCGTTCTGCCAAAAGCACAATTTGCATGCACATCTTGTGGTTTTGCAGAAAACTTCATTCGCGTCTACCAAAAGATGCATCTGCATGCTTAAAACGCGTTTTCGCACAAATCCGTGCGCGGGCGCTAAAAAGAGCAGCATCGGCATGCCTAGCACGTCGTTTGGTAGAAATCCACGTGCGCGTTCTGCCAAAAGCACCATTTGCATGCACATCTTGTGGTTTTGCAGAAAACTTCATCCGCGTCTACCAAAAGATGCATGTGCTTGCTTAAAATGCGTTTTCGCACAAATCCGTGCGCGGGTGCTAAAAAGAGCAGCGTCGGCATGCTTAGCACGTCGTTTGGTAGAAATCAACGTGCGCGTTCTGCCAAAAGCACCATTTGCATGCACATCTTGTGGTTTTGCAGAAAACTTCATCCGCGTCTACCAAAAGATGCATGTGCATGCTTAAAACGCGTTTTCGCACAAATCCGTGCGCGGGTGCTAAAAAGAGCAGCATCGGCATTTAGCACGTCGTTTGGTAGAAATCCACGTGCGCGTTCTGCCAAAAGCACCATTTGCATGCACATCTTGTGGTTTTGCAGAAAACTTCATCCGCGTCTACCAAAAGATGCATGTGCATGCTTAAAACGCGTTTTCGCACAAATGCGTGCGCGGGTGCTAAAAAGAGCAGCATCGGCATGCTTAGCACGTCGTTTGGTAGAAATCCACGTGCGCGTTCTGCCAAAAGCACCCTTTGCATGCACATCTTGTGGTTTTGCAGAAAACTTCATCCGCATCTACCAAAAGATGCATGTGCATGCTTAAAACGCGTTTTCGCACAAATCCGTGCGCGGGTGCTAAAAAGAGCAGCATCGGCATGCTTAGCACGTCGTTTGGTAGAAATCCACATGCGCGTTCTGCCAAAAGCACAATTTGCATGCACATCTTGTGGTTTTGCAGAAAACTTCATCCGCGTCTACCAAAAGATGCATGTGCATGCTTAAAACGCGTTTTCGCACAAATCCGTGCGCGGGTGCTAAAAAGAGCAGCATCGGCATGCTTAGCACGTCGTTTGGTAGAAATCCACGTGCGCGTTCTGCCAAAAGCACCATTTGCACGCACATCTTGTGGTTTTGCAGAGAACTTCATCCGCGTCTACCAAAAGATGCATGTGCATGCTTAAAACGCGTTTTCGCACAAATCCGTGCGCAGGTGCTAAAAAGAGCAGCATCGGCATGCTTAGCACGTCGTTTGGTAGAAATCCACGTGCGCGTTCTGCCAAAAGCACCCTTTGCATGCACATCTTGTGGTTTTGCAGAAAACTTCATCCGCGTCTACCAAAAGATGCATGTGCATGCTTAAAACGCGTTTTCGCACAAATCCGTGCGCGGGTGCTAAAAAGAGCAGCATCGGCATGCTTAGCACGTCGTTTGGTAGAAATCCACGTGCGCGTTCTGCCAAAAGCACAATTTGCATGCACATCTTGTGGTTTTGCAGAAAACTTCATTCGCGTCTACCAAAAGATGCATCTGCATGCTTAAAACGCGTTTTCGCACAAATCCGTGCGCGGGTGCTAAAAAGAGCAGCATCGGCATGCTTAGCACGTCGTTTGGTAGAAATCCACGTGCGCGTTCTGCCAAAAGCACCATTTGCATGCACATCTTGTGGTTTTGCAGAAAACTTCATCCGCGTCTACCAAAAGATGCATGTGCATGCTTAAAATGCGTTTTCGCACAAATCCGTGCGCGGGTGCTAAAAAGAGCAGCGTCGGCATGCTTAGCACGTCGTTTGGTAGAAATCCACGTGCGCGTTCTGCCAAAAGCACCATTTGCATGCACATCTTGTGGTTTTGCAGAAAACTTCATCCGCGTCTACCAAAAGATGCATGTGCATGCTTAAAACGCGTTTTCGCACAAATCCGTGCGCGGGTGCTAAAAAGAGCAGCATCGGCATTTAGCACGTCGTTTGGTAGAAATCCACGTGCGCGTTCTGCCAAAAGCACCATTTGCATGCACATCTTGTGGTTTTGCAGAAAACTTCATCCGCGTCTACCAAAAGATGCATGTGCATGCTTAAAACGCGTTTTCGCACAAATCCGTGCGCGGGTGCTAAAAAGAGCAGCATCGGCATGCCTAGCACGTCGTTTGGTAGAAATCCACGTGCGCGTTCTGCTAAAAGCACCATTTGCATGCACATCTTGTGGTTTTGCAGAAAACTTCTTTCGCGTCTACCAAAAGATGCATGTGCATGCTTAAAACGCGTTTTCGCACAAATCCGTGCGCGGGTGCTAAAAAGAGCAGCATCGGCATGCTTAGCACGTCGTTTGGTAGAAATCCACGTGCGCGTTCTGCCAAAAGCACCATTTGCACGCACATCTTGTGGTTTTGCAGAGAACTTCATCCGCGTCTACCAAAAGATGCATGTGCATGCTTAAAACGCGTTTTCGCACAAATCCGTGCGCAGGTGCTAAAAAGAGCAGCATCGGCATGCTTAGCACGTCGTTTGGTAGAAATCCACGTGCGCGTTCTGCCAAAAGCACAATTTGCATGCACATCTTGTGGTTTTGCAGAAAACTTCATTCGCGTCTACCAAAAGATGCATCTGCATGCTTAAAACGCGTTTTCGCACAAATCCGTGCGCGGGTGCTAAAAAGAGCAGCATCGGCATGCTTAGCACGTCGTTTGGTAGAAATCCACGTGCGCGTTCTGCCAAAAGCACCATTTGCATGCACATCTTGTGGTTTTGCAGAAAACTTCATCCGCGTCTACCAAAAGATGCATGTGCATGCTTAAAATGCGTTTTCGCACAAATCCGTGCGCGGGTGCTAAAAAGAGCAGCGTCGGCATGCTTAGCACGTCGTTTGGTAGAAATCCACGTGCGCGTTCTGCCAAAAGCACCATTTGCATGCACATCTTGTGGTTTTGCAGAAAACTTCATCCGCGTCTACCAAAAGATGCATGTGCATGCTTAAAACGCGTTTTCGCACAAATCCGTGCGCGGGTGCTAAAAAGAGCAGCATCGGCATTTAGCACGTCGTTTGGTAGAAATCCACGTGCGCGTTCTGCCAAAAGCACCATTTGCATGCACATCTTGTGGTTTTGCAGAAAACTTCATTCGCGTCTACCAAAAGATGCATGTGCATGCTTAAAACGCGTTTTCGCACAAATCCGTGCGCGGGTGCTAAAAAGAGCAGCATCGGCATGCTTAGCACGTCGTTTGGTAGAAATCCACGTGCGCGTTCTGCCAAAAGCACCATTTGCACGCACATCTTGTGGTTTTGCAGAGAACTTCATCCGCGTCTACCAAAAGATGCATGTGCATGCTTAAAACGCGTTTTCGCACAAATCCGTGCGCAGGTGCTAAAAAGAGCAGCATCGGCATGCTTAGCACGTCGTTTGGTAGAAATCCACGTGCGCGTTCTGCCAAAAGCACCATTTGCATGCACATCTTGTGGTTTTTCAGAAAACTTCATCCGCGTCTACGAAAAGATGCATGTGCATGCTTAAAACGCGTTTTCGCACAAATCCGTCATCATCATCATCATCATCAGCCTGGTTACGCCCACTGCAGGGCAAAGGCCTCTCCCATACTTCTCCAACAACCCCGGTCATGTACTAATTGCGGCCATGCCGTCCCTGCAAACTTCTTAATCTCATCCGCCCACCTAACTTTCTGCCGCCCTCTGCTACGCTTCCCTTCCCTTGGGATCCAGTCCGTAACCCTTAATGACCATCGGTTATCTTCCCTCCTCATTACATGTCCTGCCCATGCCCATTTCTTTTTCTTGATTTCAACTAAGATGTCATTAACTCGCGTTTGTTCCCTCACCCAATCTGCTCTTTTCTTATCCCTTAACGTTACACCTATCATTCTTCTTTCCATAGCTCGTTGCGTCGTCCTCAATTTGAGTAGAACCCTTTTCGTAAGCCTCCAGGTTTCTGCCCCGTAGGTGAGTACTGGTAAGACACAGCTATTATACACTTTTCTCTTGAGGGATAATGGCAACCTGCTGTTCATGATCTGAGAATGCCTGCCGAACGCACCCCAGCCCATTCTTATTCTTCTGATTATTTCCGTCTCATGATCCGGATCCGCCGTCACTACCTGCCCTAAGTAGATGCATTCCCTTACGACTTCCAGTGCCTCGCTGCCTATTGTAAATTGCTGTTCTCTTCCGAGACTGTTAAACATTACTTTAGTTTTCTGCAGATTAATTTTTAGACCCACTCTTCTGCTTTGCCTCTCCAGGTCAGTGAGCATGCATTGCCATTGGTCCCCTGAGTTACTAAGCAAGGCAATATCATCAGCGAATCGCAAGTTACTAAGGTATTCTCCATTAATTTTTATCCCCAATTCTTCCCAATCCAGGTCTCTGAATACCTCCTGTAAACACGCTGTGAATAGCATTGGAGAGATCGTATCTCCCTGCCTGACGCCTTTCTTTATTGGGATTTTGTTGCTTTCTTTATGGAGGACTACGGTGGCTGTGGAGCCGCTATAGATATTTTTCAGTATTTTTACATACGGCTCGTCTACACCCTGATTCCTTAATGCCTCCATGACTGCTGAGGTTTCGACAGAATCAAACGCTTTCTCATAATCAATGAAAGCTATATATAAGGGTTGGTTATATTCCGCACATTTCTCTATCACCTGATTGATAGTGTGAATATGATCTATTGTTGAGTAGCCTTTACGGAATCCTGCCTGGTCCTTTGCTTGACAGAAATCTAAGGTGTTCCTGATTCTATTTGCGATTACCTTAGTAAATATTTTGTAGGCAACGGACAGTAAGCTGATCGGTCTATAATTTTTCAAGTCTTTGGCGTCCCCTTTCTTATGAATTAGGATTATGTTAGCGTTCTTCCAAGATTCAGGTACGCTCGACGTCATGAGGCATTGCGTATACAGGGTGGCCAGTTTCTCTAGAACAATCTGCCCACCATCCTTCAACAAATCTGCTGTTACCTGATCCTCCCCAGCTGCCTTCCCCCTTTGCATTTCTCCCAAGGCTTCCTTTACTTCTTCCGGCGTTACCTTTGGGACTTCGAATTCCTCTAGACTATTTTCTCTTCCATTATCGTCGTGGGTGCCACTGGTACTGTATAAATCTCTATAGAACTCCTCAGCCACTTGAACTATCTCATCCATATTAGTAATGATATTGCCGGCTTTGTCTCTTAACGCATACATCTGATTCTTGCCAATTCCTAGTTTCTTCTTCACTGTTTTTAGGCTTCCGCCGTTCCTGAGAGCATGTTCAATTCTATCCATATTATACTTCCTTATGTCAGCTGTCTTACGCTTGTTGATTAACTTCGAAAGTTCTGCCAGTTCTATTCTAGCTGTAGGGTTAGAGGCTTTCATACATTGGCGTTTCTTGATCAGATCTTTCGTCGCCTGCGATAGTTTACTGGTATCCTGCCTAATCGAGTTACCACCGACTTCCATTGCACACTTCTTAATGATGCCCACAAGATTGTCGTTCATTGCTTCAACACTAAGGTCCTCTTCCTGAGTTAAAGCCGAATACCTGTTCTGTAGCTTGATCTGGAATTCCTCTATTTTCCCTCTTACCGCTAGCTCATTGATCGGCTTCTTATGTACCAGTTTCTTCCGTTCCCTCCTCAGGTCTAGGCTAATTCGAGTTCTTACCATCCTGCGGTCACTGCAGCGCACCTTGCCGAGCACGTCCACATCTTGTATGATGCCAGGGTTAGCGCAGAGTATGAGGTCTATTTCATTTCTAGTCTCGCCGTTCGGGCTCCTCCACGTCCACTTTCGGCTATCCCGCTTGCGGAAGAAAGTATTCATTATCCTCATATTATTCTTTTCCGCAAACTCGACTAATAACTCCCCCCTGCTATTCCTAGTGCCTATGCCATATTCCCCCACTGCCTTGTCTCCAGCCTGCTTCCTGCCTACCTTGGCATTAAAGTCGCCCATTAGTATAGTGTATTTGGTTTTCACTCTACCCATCGCCGATTCCACGTCTTCATAGAAGCATTCGACTTCCTGGTCATCATGACTGGATGTAGGGGCGTAGACCTGTACAATCTGCATTTTGTACCTCTTATTATGTTTAACAACAAGACCTGCCACCCTCTCGTTAATGCTATAGAATTCCTGTATGTTACCAGCTATAGTCTTATTAATCAGGAATCCGACTCCTAGTTCTCTTCTTTCCTCTAGGCCGCGGTAACACAGGACGTGCCCGCTTTTTAGCACTGTATATGCTTCTTTTGGCCTCCTAACTTCCCTGAGTCCTATTATATCCCATTTACTGCCCTCTAATTCCTCCAATAGCACTGCTAGACTCGCTTCACTAGATAACGTTCTAGCGTTAAACGTTGCCAGGTTCATATTCCAATGGCGGCCTGTCCGGACAGGCACAAATCCGTGCGCGGGTGCTAAAAAGAGCAGCATCGGCACGCTTAGCACGTCGTTTGGTAGAAATCCACGTGCGCGTTCTGCCAAAAGCCCCATTTGCATGCACATCTTGTGGTTTTGCAGAAAACTTCATCCGCGTCTACCAAAAGATGCATGTGCATGCTTAAAACGCGTTTTCGCACAAATCCGTGCGCGGGTGCTAAAAAGAGCAGCATCGGCATGCTTAGCACGTCGTTTGGTAGAAATCCACGTGCGCGTTCTGCCAAAAGCACCCTTTGCATGCACATCTTGTGGTTTTGCAGAAAACTTCATCCGCGTCTACCAAAAGATGCATGTGCATGCTTAAAACGCGTTTTCGCACAAATCCGTGCGCGGGTGCTAAAAAGAGCAGCATCGGCATGCTTAGCACGTCGTTTGGTAGAAATCCACGTGCGCGTTCTGCCAAAACCACAATTTGCATGCACATCTTGTGGTTTTGCAGAAAACTTCATCCGCGTCTACCAAAAGATGCATGTGCATGCTTAAAACGCGTTTTCGCACAAATCCGTGCGCGGGTGCTAAAAAGAGCAGCATCGGCATGCTTAGCACGTCGTTTGGTAGAAATCCACGTGCGCGTTCTGCAAAAAGCACCATTTGCATGCACATCTTGTGGTTTTGCAGAAAACTTCATCCGCGTCTACCAAAAGATGCATGTGCATGCTTAAAACGCGTTTTCGCACAAATCCGTGCGCGGGTGCTAAAAAGAGCAGCATCGGCATGCTTAGCACGTCGTTTCGTAGAAATCCACGTGCGCGTTCTTCCAAAAGCACCATTTGCATGCACATCTTGTGGTTTTGCAGAAAACTTCATCCGCGTCTACCAAAAGATGCATGTGCATGCTTAAAACGCGTTTTCGCACAAATCCGTGCGCGGGTGCTAAAAAGAGCAGCATCGGCATGCTTAGCACGTCGTTTGATAGAAATCCACGTGCGCGTTCTGCCAAAAGCACCATTTGCATGCACATCTTGTGGTTTTGCAGAAAACTTCATCCGCGTCTACCAAAAGATGCATGTGCATGCTTAAAACGCGTTTTCGCACAAATCCGTGCGCGGGTGCTAAAAAGAGCAGCATCGGCATGCTTAGCACGTCGTTTGGTAGAAATCCACGTGCGCGTTCTGCCAAAAGCACCATTTGCATGCACATCTTGTGGTTTTGCAGAAAACTTCATCCGCGTCTACCAAAAGATGCATGTGCATGCTTAAAACGCGTTTTCGCACAAATCCGTGCGCGGGTGCTAAAAAGAGCAGCATCGGCATGCGTAGCACGTCGTTTGGTAGAAATCCACGTGGGCGTTCTGCCAAAAGCACCATTTGCATGCACATCTTGTGGTTTTGCAGAAAACTTCATCCGCGTCTACCAAAAGATGCATGTGCATGCTTAAAACGCGTTTTCGCACAAATCCGTGCGCGGGTGCTAAAAAGAACAGCATCGGCATGCTTAGCACGTCGTTTGGTAGAAATCCACGTGCGCGTTCTGCAAAAAGCACCATTTGCATGCACATCTTGTGGTTTTGCAGAAAACTTCATCCGCGTCTACCAAAAGATGCATGTGCATGCTTAAAATGCGTTTTCGCACAAATCCGTGCGCGGGTGCCAGAAAGAGCAGCATCGGCATGCTTAGCACGTCGTTTGGTAGAAATCCACATGCGCGTTCTGCCAAAAGCACCATTTGCATGCACATCTTGTGGTTTTGCAGAAAACTTCATCCGCGTCTACCAAAAGATGCATGTGCATGCTTAAAACGCGTTTTCGCACAAATGCCTGTGCGGGTGCTAAAAAGAGCAGCATCGCATCATGCTTAGCACGTCGTTTGGTAGAAATCCACGTGCGCGTTCTGCCAAAAGCACCATTTGCATGCACATCTTGTGGTTTTGCAGAAAACTTCATCCGCGTCTACCAAAAGATGCATGTGCATGCTTAAAATGCGTTTTCGCACAAATCCGTGCGCGGGTGCTAAAAAGAGCAGCATCGGCCTGCTTAGCACGTCGTTTGGTAGAAATCCACGTGCGCGTTCTGCCAAAAGCACCATTTGCATGCACATCTTGTGGTTTTGCAGAAAACTTCATCCGCGTCTACCAAAAGAAGCATGTCCATGCTTAAAACGCGTTTTCGCACAAATCCGTGCGCGGGTGCTAAAAAGAGCAGCATCGGCATGCTTAGCACGTCGTTTGGTAGAAATCCACGTGCGCGTTCTGCCAAAAGCACCATTTGCATGCACATCTTGTGGTTTTGCAGAGAACTTCATCCGCGTCTACCAAAAGATGCATGTGCATGCTTAAAACGCGTTTTCGCACAAATCCGTGCGCGGGTGCTAAAAAGAGCAGCATCGGCATGCTTAGCACGTCGTTTGGTAGAAATGCACGTGCGCGTTCTGCAAAAAGCACCATTTGCATGCACATCTTGTGGTTTTGCAGAAAACTTCATCCGCGTCTACCAAAAGATGCATGTGCATGCTTAAAACGCGTTTTCGCACAAATCCGTGCGCGGGTGCTAAAAAGAGCAGCATCGGCATGCTTAGCACGTCGTTTGGTAGAAATCCACGTGCGCGTTCTGCCAAAAGCACCATTTGCATGCACATATTGTGGTTTTGCAGAAAACTTCATCCGCGTCTACCAAAAGATGCATGTGCATGCTTAAAACGCGTTTTCGCACAAATCCGTGCGCGGGTGCTAAAAAGAGTAGCATCGGCATGCTTAGCACGTCGTTTGGTAGAAATCCACGTGCGCGTTCTGCCAAAAGCACCATTTGCATGCACATCTTGTGGTTTTGCAGAAAACTTCATCCGCGTCTACCAAAAGATGCATGTGCATGCTTAAAACGCGTTTTCGCACAAATGCGTGCGCGGGTGCTAAAAAGAGCAGCATCGGCATGCTTAGCACGTCGTTTGGTAGAAATCCACGTGCGCGTTCTGCAAAAAGCACCATTTGCATGCACATCTTGTGGTTTTGCAGAAAGCTTCATCCGCGTCTACCAAAAGATGCATGTGCAAGCTTAAAACGCGTTTTCGCACAAATGCGTGCGCGGGTGCTAAAAAGACCAGCATCGGCATGCTTAGCACGTCGTTTGGTAGAAATTCACGTGCGCGTTCTCCCAAAAGCACCATTTGCATGCACATTTTGTGGTTTTGCAGAAAACTTCATCCGCGTCTACCAAAAGATGCATGTGCATGCTTAAAACGCGTTTTCGCACAAATCCGTTCGCGGGTGCTAAAAAGAGCAGCATCGGCATGCTTAGCACGTCGTTTGGTAGAAATCCACGTGCGCGTTCTCCCAAAAGCACCATTTGCATGCACATTTTGTGGTTTTGCAGAAAACTTCATCCGCGTCTACCAAAAGATGCATGTGCATGCTTAAAACGCGTTTTCGCACAAATGCGTGCGCGGGTGCTAAAAAGAGCAGCATCGGCATGCTTAGCACGTCGTTTGGTAGAAATCCACGTGCGCGTTCTGCCAAAAGCACCATTTGCATGCACATCTTGTGGTTTTGCAGAAAACTTCATCCGCGTCTACCAAAAGATGCATGTGCATGCTTAAAACGCGTTTTCGCACAAATCCGTGCGCGGGTGCTAAAAAGAGCAGCATCGGCATGCTTAGCACGTCGTTTGGTAGAAATCCACGTGCGCGCTCTGAAAAAAGCACCATTTGCATACACATCTTGTGGTTTTGCAGAAAACTTCATCCGCGTCTACCAAAAGATGCATGTGCATGCTTAAAACGCGTTTTCGCACAAATGCGTGCGCGGGTGCTAAAAAGAGCAGCATCGGCATGCTTAGCACGTCGTTTGGTAGAAATCCACGTGCGCGTTCTGCAAAAAGCACCATTTGCATGCACATCTTGTGGTTTTGCAGAAAACTTCATCCGCGTCTACCAAAAGATGCATGTGCATGCTTAAAACGCGTTTTTGCACAAATGCGTGCGCGGGTGCTAAAAAGAGCAGCATCGGCATGCTTAGCACGTCGTTTGGTAGAAATCCACGTGCGCGTTCTGCAAAAAGCACCATTTGCATGCACATCTTGTGGTTTTGCAGAAAACTTCATCCGCGTCTACCAAAAGATGCATGTGCATGCTTAAAACGCGTTTTCGCACAAATGCGTGCGCGGGTGCTAAAAAGAGCAGCATCGGCATGCTTAGCACGTCGTTTGGTAGAAATCCACGTGCGCGTTCTGCAAAAAGCACCATTTGCATGCACATCTTGTGGTTTTGCAGAAAGCTTCATCCGCGTCTACCAAAAGATGCATGTGCATGCTTAAAACGCGTTTTCGCACAAATGCGTGCGCGGGTGCTAAAAAGACCAGCATCGGCATGCTTAGCACGTCGTTTGGTAGAAATTCACGTGCGCGTTCTCCCAAAAGCACCATTTGCATGCACATTTTGTGGTTTTGCAGAAAACTTCATCCGCGTCTACCAAAAGATGCATGTGCATGCTTAAAACGCGTTTTCGCACAAATCCGTTCGCGGGTGCTAAAAAGAGCAGCATCGGCATGCTTAGCACGTCGTTTGGTAGAAATCCACGTGCGCGTTCTCCCAAAAGCACCATTTGCATGCACATTTTGTGGTTTTGCAGAAAACTTCATCCGCGTCTACCAAAAGATGCATGTGCATGCTTAAAACGCGTTTTCGCACAAATGCGTGCGCGGGTGCTAAAAAGAGCAGCATCGGCATGCTTAGCACGTCGTTTGGTAGAAATCCACGTGCGCGTTCTGCCAAAAGCACCATTTGCATGCACATCTTGTGGTTTTGCAGAAAACTTCATCCGCGTCTACCAAAAGATGCATGTGCATGCTTAAAACGCGTTTTCGCACAAATCCGTGCGCGGGTGCTAAAAAGAGCAGCATCGGCATGCTTAGCACGTCGTTTGGTAGAAATCCACGTGCGCGCTCTGAAAAAAGCACCATTTGCATACACATCTTGTGGTTTTGCAGAAAACTTCATCCGCGTCTACCAAAAGATGCATGTGCATGCTTAAAACGCGTTTTCGCACAAATGCGTGCGCGGGTGCTAAAAAGAGCAGCATCGGCATGCTTAGCACGTCGTTTGGTAGAAATCCACGTGCGCGTTCTGCAAAAAGCACCATTTGCATGCACATCTTGTGGTTTTGCAGAAAACTTCATCCGCGTCTACCAAAAGATGCATGTGCATGCTTAAAACGCGTTTTCGTACAAATGCGTGCGCGGGTGCTAAAAAGAGCAGCATCGGCATGCTTAGCACGTCGTTTGGTAGAAATCCACGTGCGCGTTCTGCAAAAAGCACCATTTGCATGCACATCTTGTGGTTTTGCAGAAAACTTCATCCGCGTCTACCAAAAGATGCATGTGCATGCTTAAAACGCGTTTTCGCACAAATGCGTGCGCGGGTGCTAAAAAGAGCAGCATCGGCATGCTTAGCAAGTCGTTTGGTAGAAATCCACGTGCGCGTTCTGCCAAAAGCACCATTTGCATGCACATCTTGTGGTTTCGCAGAAAACTTCATCCGCGTCTACCAAAAGATGCATGTGCATGCTTAAAACGCGTTTTCGCACAAATCCGTGCGCGGGTGCTAAAAAGAGCAGCATCGGCATGCTTAGCACGTCGTTTGGTAGAAATCCACGTGCGCGTTCTGCAAAAAGCACCATTTGCATGCACATTTTGTGGTTTTGCAGAAAACTTGATCCGCGTCTACCAAAAGATGCATGTGCATGCTTAAAACGCGTTTTCGCACAAATGCGTGCGCGGGTGCTAAAAAGAGCAGCATCGGCATGCTTAGCACGTCGTTTGGTAGAAATCCACGTGCGCGTTCTGCAAAAAGCACCATTTGCATGCACATCTTGTGGTTTTGCAGAAAACTTCATCCGCGTCTACCAAAAGATGCATGTGCATGCTTAAAACGCGTTTTCGCACAAATGCGTGCGCGGGTGCTAAAAAGAGCAGCATCGGCATGCTTAGCACGTCGTTTGGTAGAAATCCACGTGCGCGTTCTGCAAAAAGCACCATTTGCATGCACATCTTGTGGTTTTGCAGAAAACTTCATCCGCGTCTACCAAAAGATGCATGTGCATGCTTAAAACGCGTTTTCGCACAAATGCGTGTGCGGGTGCTAAAAAGAGCAGCATCGGCATGCTTAGCACGTCGTTTGGTAGAAATCCACGTGCGCGTTCTGCAAAAAGCACCATTTGCATGCACATTTTGTGGTTTTGCAGAAAACTTCATCCGCGTGTACCAAAAGATGCATGTGCATGCTTAAAACGCGTTTTCGCACAAATGCGTGCGCGGGTGCTAAAAAGAGCAGCATCGGCATGCTTAGCACGTCGTTTGGTAGAAATCCACGTGCGCGTTCTGCCAAAAGCACCATTTGCATGCACATCTTGTGGTTTTGCAGAAAACTTCATCCGCGTCTACCAAAAGATGCATGTGCATGCTTAAAACGCGTTTTCGCACAAATGCGTGCGCGGGTGCTAAAAAGAGCAGCATCGGCATGCTTAGCACGTCGTTTGGTAGAAATCCACGTGCGCGTTCTGCAAAAAGCACCATTTGCATGCACATCTTGTGGTTTTGCAGAAAACTTCATCCGCGTCTACCAAAAGATGCATGTGCATGCTTAAAACGCGTTTTCGCACAAATGCGTGCGCGGGTGCTAAAAAGAGCAGCATCGGCATGCTTAGCACGTCGTTTGGTAGAAATCCACGTGCGCGTTCTGCAAAAAGCACCATTTGCATGCACATCTTGTGGTTTTGCAGAAAACTTCATCCGCGTCTACCAAAAGATGCATGTGCATGCTTAAAACGCGTTTTCGCACAAATGCGTGCGCGGGTGCTAAAAATAGCAGCATCGGCATGCTTAGCACGTCGTTTGGTAGAAATCCACGTGCGCGTTCTGCAAAAAGCACCATTTGCATGCACATCTTGTGGTTTTGCAGAAAACTTCATCCGCGTCTACCAAAAGATGCATGTGTATGCTTAAAACGGGTTTTCGCACAAATGCGTGCGCGGGTGCTAAAAAGAGCAGCATCGGCATGCTTAGCACGTCGTTTGGTAGAAATCCACGTGCGCGTTCTGCCAAAAGCACCATTTGCATGCACATCTTGTGGTTTTGCAGAAAACTTCATCCGCGTCTACCAAAAGATGCATGTGCATGCTTAAAACGCGTTTTCGCACAAATCCGTGCGCGGGTGCTAAAAAGAGCAGCATCGGCATGCTTAGCACGTCGTTTGGTAGAAATCCACGTGCGCGCTCTGCAAAAAGCACCATTTGCATACACATCTTGTGGTTTTGCAGAAAACTTCATCCGCGTCTACCCAAAGATGCATGTGCATGCTTAAAACGCGTTTTCGCACAAATGCGTGCGCGGGTGCTAAAAAGAGCAGCATCGGCATGCTTAGCACGTCGTTTGGTAGAAATCCACGTGCGCGTTCTGCAAAAAGCACCATTTGCATGCACATCTTGTGGTTTTGCAGAAAACTTCATCCGCGTCTACCAAAAGATGCATGTGCATGCTTAAAACGCGTTTTCGCACAAATGCGTGCGCGGGTGCTAAAAAGAGCAGCATCGGCATGCTTAACACGTCGTTTGGTAGAAATCCACGTGCGCGTTCTGCAAAAAGAACCATTTGCATGCAAATCTTGTGGTTTTGCAGAAAACTTCATCCGCGTCTACCAAAAGATGCATGTGCATGCTTAAAACGCGTTTTCGCACAAATGCGTGCGCGGGTGCTAAAAATAGCAGCATCGGCATGCTTAGCACGTCGTTTGGTAGAAATCCACGTGCGCGTTCTGCAAAAAGCACCATTTGCATGCACATCTTGTGGTTTTGCAGAAAACTTCATCCGCGTCTACCAAAAGATGCATGTGTATGCTTAAAACGCGTTTTCGCACAAATGCGTGCGCGGGTGCTAAAAAGAGCAGCATCGGCATGCTTAGCACGTCGTTTGGTAGAAATCCACGTGCGCGTTCTGCCAAAAGCACCATTTGCATGCACATCTTGTGGTTTTGCAGAAAACTTCATCCGCGTCTACCAAAAGATGCATGTGCATGCTTAAAACGCGTTTTCGCACAAATCCGTGCGCGGGTGCTAAAAAGAGCAGCATCGGCATGCTTAGCACGTCGTTTGGTAGAAATACACGTGCGCGTTCTGCAAAAAGCACCATTTGCATGCACATTTTGTGGTTTTGCAGAAAACTTCATCCGCGTCTACCAAAAGATGCATGTGCATGCTTAAAACGCGTTTTCGCACAAATGCGTGCGCGGGTGCTAAAAAGAGCAGCATCGGCATGCTTAGCACGTCGTTTGGTAGAAATCCACGTGCGCGTTCTGCAAAAAGCACCATTTGCATGCACATCTTGTGGTTTTGCAGAAAACTTCATCCGCGTCTACCAAAAGATGCATGTGCATGCTTAAAACGCGTTTTCGCACAAATGCGTGCGCGGGTGCTAAAAAGAGCAGCATCGGCATGCTTAGCACGTCGTTTGGTAGAAATCCACGTGCGCGTTCTGCAAAAAGCACCATTTGCATGCACATCTTGTGGTTTTGCAGAAAACTTCATCCGCGTCTACCAAAAGATGCATGTGCATGCTTAAAACGCGTTTTCGCACAAATGCGTGTGCGGGTGCTAAAAAGAGCAGCATCGGCATGCTTAGCACGTCGTTTGGTAGAAATCCACGTGCGCGTTCTGCAAAAAGCACCATTTGCATGCCCATCTTGTGGTTTTCCAGAAAACTTCATCCGCGTCTACCAAAAGATGCATGTGCATGCTTAAAAAGCGTTTTCGCACAAATGCGTGCGCGGGTGCTAAAAAGAGCAGCATCGGCATGCTTAGCACGTCGTTTGGTAGAAATCCACGAGCGCGTTCTGCAAAAAGCACCATTTGCATGCACATCTTGTGGTTTTGCAGAAAACTTCATCCGCGTCTACCAAAAGATTCATGTGCATGCTTAAAACGCGTTTTCGCACAAATGCGTGCGCGGGTGCTAAAAAGAGCAGCATCAGCATGCTTAGCACGTCGTTTGCTAGAAATCCACGTGCGCGTTCTGCCAAAAGCACCATTTGCATGCACATCTTGTGGTTTTGCAGAAAACTTCATCCGCGTCTACCAAAAGATGCATGTGCATGCTTAAAACGCGTTTTCGCACAAATCCGTGCGCGGGTGCTAAAAAGAGCAGCATCGGCATGCTTAGCACGTCGTTTGGTAGAAATCCACGTGCGCGTTCTGCAAAAAGCACCATTTGCATGCACATCTTGTGGTTTTGCAGAAAACTTCATCCGCGTCTACCAAAAGATGCATGTGCATGCTTAAAACGCGTTTTCGCACAAATGCGTGCGCGGGGTGCTAAAAAGAGCAGCATCGGCATGCTTAGCACGTCGTTTGGTAGAAATCCACGTGCGCGTTCTGCAAAAAGCACCATTTGCATGCACATCTTATGGTTTTGCAGAAAACTTCATCGTGTCTACCAAAAGATGCATGTGCATGCTTAAAACGCGTTTTCGCACAAATGCGTGCGCGGGTGCTAAAAAGAGCAGCATCGGCATGCTTAGCACGTCGTTTGGTAGAAATCCACGTGCGCGTTCTGCCAAAAGCACCATTTGCATGCACATCTTGTGGTTTTGCAGAAAACTTCATCCGCGTCTACCAAAAGATGCATGTGCATGCTTAAAACGCGTTTTCGCACAAATCCGTGCGCGGGTGCTAGAAAGAGCAGCATCGGCATGCTTAGCACGTCGTTTGGTAGAAATCCACGTGCGCGTTCTGCAAAAAGCACCATTTGCATGCACATCTTGTGGTTTTGCAGAAAACTTCATCCGCGTCTACCAAAAGATGCATGTGCATGCTTAAAACGCGTTTTCGCACAAATGCGTGCGCGGGTGCTAAAAAGAGCAGCATCGGCATGCTTAGCACGTCGTTTGGTAGAAATCCACGTGCGCGTTCTGCAAAAAGCACCATTTGCATGCACATCTTGTGGTTTTGCAGAAAACTTCATCCGCGTCTACCAAAAGATGCATGTGCATGCTTAAAACGCGTTTTCGCACAAATGCGTGCGCGGGTGCTAAAAAGAGCAGCATCGGCATGCTTAGCACGTCGTTTGGTAGAAATCCACGTGCGCGTTCTGCAAAAAGCACCATTTGCATGCACATCTTGTGGTTTTGCAGAAAACTTCATCCGCGTCTACCAAAAGATGCATGTGCATGCTTAAAACGCGTTTTCGCACAAATCCGTGCGCGGGTGCTAAAAAGAGCAGCATCGGCATGCTTAGCACGTCGTTTGGTAGAAATCCACGTGCGCGTTCTGCCAAAAGCACCATTTGCATGCACATCTTGTGGTTTTGCAGTAAACTTCATCCGCGTCTACCAAAAGATGCATGTGCATGCTTAAAACGCGTTTTCGCACAAATCCGTGCGCGGGTGCTAAAAAGAGCAGCATCGGCATGCTTAGCACGTCGTTTGGTAGAAATCCACGTGCGCGTTCTGCCAAAAGCACCATTTGCATGCACATCTTGTGGTTTTGCAGAAAACTTCATCCGCGTCTACCAAAAGATGCATGTGCATGCTTAAAACGCGTTTTCGCACAAATCCGTGCGCGGGTGCGAAAAAGAGCAGCATCGGCATGCTTAGCACGTCGTTTGGTAGAAATCCACGTGCGCGTTCTGCCAAAAGCACCATTTGCACGCACATCTTGTGGTTTTGCAGAGAACTTCATCCGCGTCTACCAAAAGATGCATGTGCATGCTTAAAACGCGTTTTCGCACAAATCCGTGCGCAGGTGCTAAAAAGAGCAGCATCGGCATGCTTAGCACGTCGTTTGGTAGAAATCCACGTGCGCGTTCTGCCAAAAGCACCATTTGCATGCACATCTTGTGGTTTTGCAGAAAACTTCATCCGCGTCTACCAAAAGATGCATGTGCATACTTAAAACGCGTTTTCGCACAAATCCGTGCGCGGGTGCTAAAAAGAGCAGCATCGGCATGGTTAGCACGTCGTTTGGTAGAAATCCACGTGCGCGTTCTGCCAAAAGCACCATTTGCATGCACATCTTGTGGTTTTGCAGAAAACTTCATTCACGTCTACCAAAAGATGCATGTGCATGCTTAAAACGCGTTTTTCGCACAAATCTGTGCGCGGGTGCTAAAAAGAGCTGCATCGGCATGCTTAGCACGTCGTTTGGTAGAAATCCACGTGCGCGTTCTGCCAAAAGCACCATTTGCATGCACATCTTGTGGTTTTGCAGAAAACTTCATCCGCGTCTACCAAAAGATGCATGTGCATGCTTAAAACGCGTTTTCGCACAAATCCGTGCGCGGGTGCTAAAAAGAGCAGCATCGGCATGCTTAGCACGTCGTTTGGTAGAAATCCACGTGGGCGTTCTGCCAAAAGCACCATTTGCATGCACATCTTGTGGTTTTGCAGAAAACTTCATCCGCGTCTACCAAAAGATGCATGTGCATGCTTAAAACGCGTTTTCGCACAAATCCGTGCGCGGGTGCTAAAAAGAACAGCATCGGCATGCTTAGCACGTCGTTTGGTAGAAATGCACGTGCGCGTTCTGCAAAAAGCACCATTTGCATGCACATCTTGTGGTTTTGCAGAAAACTTCATCCGCGTCTACCAAAAGATGCATGTGCATGCTTAAAACGCGTTTTCGCACAAATCCGTGCGCGGGTGCTAAAAAGAGCAGCATCGGCATGCTTAGCACGTCGTTTGGTAGAAATCCACGTGCGCGTTCTGCCAAAAGCACCATTTGCATGCACATCTTGTGGTTTTGCAGAGAACTTCATCCGCGTCTACCAAAAGATGCATGTGCATGCTTAAAACGCGTTTTCGCACAAATCCGTGCGCGGGTGCTAAAAAGAGCAGCATCGGCATGCTTAGCACGTCGTTTGGTAGAAATGCACGTGCGCGTTCTGCAAAAAGCACCATTTGCATGCACATCTTGTGGTTTTGCAGAAAACTTCATCCGCGTCTACCAAAAGATGCATGTGCGTGCTTAAAACGCGTTTTCGCACAAATCCGTGCGCGGGTGCTAAAAAGAGCAGCATCGGCAAGCTTAGCACGTCGTTTGGTAGAAATCCACGTGCGCGTTCTGCCAAAAGCAACATTTGCATGCACATATTGTGGTTTTGCAGAAAACTTCATCCGCGTCTACCAAAAGATGCATGTGCATGCTTAAAACGCGTTTTCGCACAAATCCGTGCGCGGGTGCTAAAAAGGGCAGCATCGGCATGCTTAGCACGTCGTTTGGTAGAAATCCACGTGCGCGTTCTGCCAAAAGCACCATTTGCATGCACATCTTGTGGTTTTGCAGAAAACTTCATCCGCGTCTACCAAAAGATGCATGTGCATGCTTAAAACGCGTTTTCGCACAAATCCGTGCGCGGGTGCTAAAAAGAACAGCATCGGCATGCTTAGCACGTCGTTTGGTAGAAATCCACGTGCGCGTTCTGCAAAAAGCACCATTTGCATGCACATCTTGTGGTTTTGCAGAAAACTTCATCCGCGTCTACCAAAAGATGCATGTGCATGCTTAAAACGCGTTTTCGCACAAATCCGTGCGCGGGTGCTAAAAAGAGCAGCATCGGCATGCTTAGCACGTCGTTTGGTAGAAATCCACGTGCGCGTTCTGCCAAAAGCACCATTTGCATGCACATCTTGTGGTTTTGCAGAGAACTTCATCCGCGTCTACCAAAAGATGCATGTGCATGCTTAAAACGCGTTTTCGCACAAATCCGTGCGCGGGTGCTAAAAAGAGCAGCATCGGCATGCTTAGCACGTCGTTTGGTAGAAATGCACGTGCGCGTTCTGCAAAAAGCACCATTTGCATGCACATCTTGTGGTTTTGCAGAAATCTTCATCCGCGTCTACCAAAAGATGCATGTGCGTGCTTAAAACGCGTTTTCGCACAAATCCGTGCGCGGGTGCTAAAAAGAGCAGCATCGGCATGCTTAGCACGTCGTTTGGTAGAAATCCACGTGCGCGTTCTGCCAAAAGCAACATTTGCATGCACATATTGTGGTTTTGCAGAAAACTTCATCCGCGTCTACCAAAAGATGCATGTGCATGCTTAAAACGCGTTTTCGCACAAATCCGTGCGCGGGTGCTAAAAAGAGCAGCATCGGCATGCTTAGCACGTCGTTTGGTAGAAATCCACGTGCGCGTTCTGCCAAAAGCACCATTTGCATGCACATCTTGTGGTTTTGCAGAAAACTTCATCCGCGTCTACCAAAAGATGCATGTGCATGCTTAAAACGCGTTTTCGCACAAATCCGTGCGCGGCTGCTAAAAAGAGCAGCATCGGCATGCTAAGCACGTCGTTTGGTAGAAATCCACGTGCGCGTTCTGCCAAAAGCACCATTTGCATGCACATCTTGTGGTTTTGCAGAAAACTTCATCCGCGTCTACCAAAACATGCATGTGCATGCTTAAAACGCGTTTTCGCACAAATGCGTGCGCGGGTGCTAAAAAGAGCAGCATCGGCATGCTTAGCACGTCGTTTGGTAGAAATCCACGTGCGCGTTCTGCAAAAAGCACCAATTGCATGCACATCTTGTGGTTTTGCAGAAAGCTTCATCCGCGTCTACCAAAAGATGCATGTGCATGCTTAAAACGCGTTTTCGCACAAATGCGTGCGCGGGTGCTAAAAAGAGCAGCATCGGCATGCTTAGCACGTCATTTGGTAAAAATCCACGTGCGCGTTCTCCCAAAAGCACCATTTGCATGCACATTTTGTGGTTTTGCAGAAAACTTCATCCGCGTCTACCAAAAGATGCATGTGCATGCTTAAAACGCGTTTTCGCACAAATCCGTTCGCGGGTGCTAAAAAGAGCAGCATCGGCATGCTTAGCACGTCGTTTGGTAGAAATCCACGTGCGCGTTCTGCCAAAAGCACCATTTGCATGCACATCTTGTGGTTTTGCAGAAAACTTCATCCGCGTCTACCAAAAGATGCATGTCCATGCTTAAAACGCGTTTTCGCACAAATCCGTGCGCGGGTGCTAAAAAGAGCAGCATCGGCATGCTTAGCACGTCGTTTGGTAGAAATCCACGTGCGCGTTCTGCCAAAAGCACCATTTGCATGCACATCTTGTGGTTTTGCAGAGAACTTCATCCGCGTCTACGAAAAGATGCATGTGCATGCTTAAAACGCGTTTTCGCACAAATCCGTGCGCGGGTGCTAAAAAGAGCAGCATCGGCATGCTTAGCACGTCGTTTGGTAGAAATGCACGTGCGCGTTCTGCAAAAAGCACCATTTGCATGCACATCTTGTGGTTTTGCAGAAAACTTCATCCGCGTCTACCAAAAGATGCATGTGCATGCTTAAAACGCGTTTTCGCACAAATCCGTGCGCGGGTGCTAAAAAGGGCAGCATCGGCATGCTTAGCACGTCGTTTGGTAGAAATCCACGTGCGCGTTCTGCCAAAAGCACCATTTGCATGCACATATTGTGGTTTTGCAGAAAACTTCATCCGCGTCTACCAAAAGATGCATGTGCATGCTTAAAACGCGTTTTCGCACAAATCCGTGCGCGGGTGCTAAAAATAGCAGCATCGGCATGCTTAGCACGTCGTTTGGTAGAAATCCACGTGCGCGTTCTGCCAAAAGCACCATTTGCATGCACATCTTGTGGTTTTGCAGAAAACTTCATCCGCGTCTACCAAAAGATGCATGTGCATGCTTAAAACGCGTTTTCGCACAAATCCGTGCGCGGCTGCTAAAAAGAGCAGCATCGGCATGCTTAGCACGTCGTTTGGTAGAAATCCACGTGCGCGTTCTGCCAAAAGCACCATTTGCATGCACATCTTGTGGTTTTGCAGAAAACTTCATCCGCGTCTACCAAAAGATGCATGTGCATGCTTAAAACGCGTTTTCGCACAAATGCGTGCGCGGGTGCTAAAAAGAGCAGCATCGGCATGCTTAGCACGTCGTTTGGTAGAAATCCACGTGCGCGTTCTGCAAAAAGAACCATTTGCATGCACATCTTGTGGTTTTGCAGAAAGCTTCATCCGCGTCTACCAAAAGATGCATGTGCATGCTTAAAACGCGTTTTCGCACAAATGCGTGCGCGGGTGCTAAAAAGAGCAGCATCGGCATGCTTAGCACGTCGTTTGGTAGAAATCCACGTGCGCGTTCTCCCAAAAGCACCATTTGCATGCACATTTTGTGGTTTTGCAGAAAACTTCATCCGCGTCTACCAAAAGATGCATGTGCATGCTTAAAACGCGTTTTCGCACAAATCCGTTCGCGGGTGCTAAAAAGAGCAGCATCGGCATGCTTAGCACGTCGTTTGGTAGAAATCCACGTGCGCGTTCTGCCAAAAGCACCATTTGCATGCACATCTTGTGGTTTTGCAGAAAACTTCATCCGCGTCTACCAAAAGATGCATGTGCATGCTTAAAACGCGTTTTCGCACAAATGCGTGCGCGGGTGCTAAAAAGAGCAGCATCGGCATGCTTAGCACGTCGTTTGGTAGAAATCCACGTGCGCGTTCTGCCAAAAGCACCATTTGCATGCTCATCTTGTGGTTTTGCAGAAAACTTCATCCGCGTCTACCAAAAGATGCATGTGCATGCTTAAAACGCGTTTTCGCACAAATCCTTGCGCGGGTGCTAAAAAGAGCAGCATCGGCATGCTTAGCACGTCGTTTGGTAGAAATCCAAGTGCGCGTTCTGCCAAAAGCACCATTTGCATGCACATCTTGTGGTTTTTCAGAAAACTTCATCCGCGTCTACCAAAAGATGCATGTGCATGCTTAAAACGCGTTTTCGCACAAATGCCTGCGCGGGTGCTAAAAAGAGCAGCATCGGCATGCTTAGCACGTCGTTTGGTAGAAATCCACGTGCGCGTTCTGCCAAAAGCACCATTTGCATGCACATCTTGTGGTTTTGCAGAAAACTTCATCCGCGTCTACCAAAAGATGCATGTGCATGCTTAAAATGCGTTTTCGCACAAATCCGTGCGCGGGTGCTAAAAAGAGCAGCATCGGCATGCTTAGCACGTCGTTTGGTAGAAATCCACGTGCGCGTTCTGCCAAAAGCACCATTTGCATGCACATCTTGTGGTTTTGCAGAAAACTTCATCCGCATCTACCAAAAGAAGCATGTCCATGCTTAAAACGCGTTTTCGCACAAATCCGTGCGCGGGTGCTAAAAAGAGCAGCATCGGCATGCTTAGCACGTCGTTTGGTAGAAATCCACGTGCGCGTTCTGCCAAAAGCACCATTTGCATGCACATCTTGTGGTTTTGCAGAGAACTTCATCCGCGTCTACCAAAACATGCATGTGCATGCTTAAAACGCGTTTTCGCACAAATCCGTGCGCGGGTGCTAAAAAGAGCAGCATCGGCATGCTTAGCACGTCGTTTGGTAGAAATGCACGTGCGCGTTCTGCAAAAAGCACCATTTGCATGCACATCTTGTGGTTTTGCAGAAAACTTCATCCGCGTCTACCAAAAGGTGCATGTGCATGCTTAAAACGCGTTTTCGCACAAATCCGTGCGCGGGTGCTAAAAAGAGCAGCATCGGCATGCTTAGCACGTCGTTTGGTAGAAATCCACGTGCGCGTTCTGCCAAAAGCACCATTTGCATGCACATATTGTGGTTTTGCAGAAAACTTCATCCGCGTCTACCAAAAGATGCATGTGCATGCTTAAAACGCGTTTTCGCACAAATCCGTGCGCGGGTGCTAAAAAGAGCAGCATCGGCATGCTTAGCACGTCGTTTGGTAGAAATCCACGTGCGCGTTCTGCCAAAAGCACCATTTGCATGCACATCTTGTGGTTTTGCAGAAAACTTCATCCGCGTCTACCAAAAGATGCATGTGCATGCTTAAAACGCGTTTTCGCACAAATGCGTGCGCGGGTGCTAAAAAGAGCAGCATCGGCATGCTTAGCACGTCGTTTGGTAGAAATCCACGTGCGCGTTCTGCCAAAAGCACCATTTGCATGCTCATCTTGTGGTTTTGCAGAAAACTTCATCCGCGTCTACCAAAAGATGCATGTGCATGCTTAAAACGCGTTTTCGCACAAATCCTTGCGCGGGTGCTAAAAAGAGCAGCATCGGCATGCTTAGCACGTCGTTTGGTAGAAATCCAAGTGCGCGTTCTGCCAAAAGCACCATTTGCATGCACATCTTGTGGTTTTTCAGAAAACTTCATCCGCGTCTACCAAAAGATGCATGTGCATGCTTAAAACGCGTTTTCGCACAAATGCCTGCGCGGGTGCTAAAAAGAGCAGCATCGGCATGCTTAGCACGTCGTTTGGTAGAAATCCACGTGCGCGTTCTGCCAAAAGCACCATTTGCATGCACATCTTGTGGTTTTGCAGAAAACTTCATCCGCGTCTACCAAAAGATGCATGTGCATGCTTAAAATGCGTTTTCGCACAAATCCGTGCGCGGGTGCTAAAAAGAGCAGCATCGGCATGCTTAGCACGTCGTTTGGTAGAAATCCACGTGCGCGTTCTGCCAAAAGCACCATTTGCATGCACATCTTGTGGTTTTGCAGAAAACTTCATCCGCATCTACCAAAAGAAGCATGTCCATGCTTAAAACGCGTTTTCGCACAAATCCGTGCGCGGGTGCTAAAAAGAGCAGCATCGGCATGCTTAGCACGTCGTTTGGTAGAAATCCACGTGCGCGTTCTGCCAAAAGCACCATTTGCATGCACATCTTGTGGTTTTGCAGAGAACTTCATCCGCGTCTACCAAAACATGCATGTGCATGCTTAAAACGCGTTTTCGCACAAATCCGTGCGCGGGTGCTAAAAAGAGCAGCATCGGCATGCTTAGCACGTCGTTTGGTAGAAATGCACGTGCGCGTTCTGCAAAAAGCACCATTTGCATGCACATCTTGTGGTTTTGCAGAAAACTTCATCCGCGTCTACCAAAAGGTGCATGTGCATGCTTAAAACGCGTTTTCGCACAAATCCGTGCGCGGGTGCTAAAAAGAGCAGCATCGGCATGCTTAGCACGTCGTTTGGTAGAAATCCACGTGCGCGTTCTGCCAAAAGCACCATTTGCATGCACATCTTGTGGTTTTGCAGAAAACTTCATCCGCGTCTACCAAAAGATGCATGTGCATGCTTAAAACGCGTTTTCGCACAAATCCGTGCGCGGGTGCTAAAAAGAGCAGCATCGGCACGCTTAGCACGTCGTTTGGTAGAAATCCACGTGCGCGTTCTGCCAACAGCACCATTTGCATGCACATCTTGTGGTTTTGCAGAAAACTTCATCCGCGTCTACCAAAAGATGCATGTGCATGCTTAAAACGCGTTTTCGCACAAATCCGTGCGTGGGTGCTAAAAAGAGCAGCATCGGCATGCTTAGCACGTCGTTTGGTAGAAATCCACGTGCGCGTTCTGCCAAAAGCACCATTTGCATGCACATCTTGTGGTTTTTCAGAAAACTTCATCCGCGTCTACGAAAAGATGCATGTGCATGCTTAAAACGTGTTTTCGCACAAATCCGTGCGCGGGTGCTAAAAAGAGCAGCGTCGGCACGCTTAGCACGTCGTTTGGTAGAAATCCACGTGCGCGTTCTGCCAAAAGCACCATTTGCATGCACATCTTGTGGTTTTTCAGAAAACTTCATCCGCGTCTACGAAAAGATGCATGTGCATGCTTAAAACGTGTTTTCGCACAAATCCGTGCGTGGGTGCTAAAAAGAGCAGCATCGGCATGCTTAGCACGTCGTTTGGTAGAAATCCACGTGCGCGTTCTGCCAAAAGCACCATTTGCATGCACATCTTGTGGTTTTTCAGAAAACTTCATCCGCGTCTACGAAAAGATGCATGTGCATGCTTAAAACGCGTTTTCGCACAAATCCGTGCGCGGGTGCTAAAAAGAGCAGCGTCGGCACGCTTAGCACGTCGTTTGGTAGAAATCCACGTGCGCGTTCTGCCAAAAGCCCCATTTGCATGCACATCTTGTGGTTTTGCAGAAAACTTCATCCGCGTCTACCAAAAGATGCATGTGCATGCTTAAAACGCGTTTTCGCACAAATGCGTGCGCGGGTGCTAAAAAGAGCAGCATCGGCATGCTTAGCACGTCGTTTGGTAGAAATCCACGTGCGCGTTCTGCCAAAAGCACCATTTGCATGCACATCTTGTGGTTTTGCAGAAAACTTCATCCGCGTCTACCAAAAGGTGCATGTGCATGCTTAAAACGCGTTTTCGCACAAATGCGTGCGCGGGTGCTAAAAAGAGCAGCATCGGCATGCTTAGCACGTCGTTTGGTAGAAATCCACGTGCGCGTTCTGCAAAAAGAACCATTTGCATGCACATCTTGTGGTTTTGCAGAAAGCTTCATCCGCGTCTACCAAAAGATGCATGTGCATGCTTAAAACGCGTTTTCGCACAAATGCGTGCGCGGGTGCTAAAAAGAGCAGCATCGGCATGCTTAGCACGTCGTTTGGTAGAAATCCACGTGCGCGTTCTCCCAAAAGCACCATTTGCATGCACATTTTGTGGTTTTGCAGAAAACTTCATCCGCGTCTACCAAAAGATGCATGTGCATGCTTAAAACGCGTTTTCGCACAAATCCGTTCGCGGGTGCTAAAAAGAGCAGCATCGGCATGCTTAGCACGTCGTTTGGTAGAAATCCACGTGCGCGTTCTGCCAAAAGCACCATTTGCATGCACATCTTGTGGTTTTGCAGAAAACTTCATCCGCGTCTACCAAAAGATGCATGTGCATGCTTAAAACGCGTTTTCGCACAAATGCGTGCGCGGGTGCTAAAAAGAGCAGCATCGGCATGCTTAGCACGTCGTTTGGTAGAAATCCACGTGCGCGTTCTGCCAAAAGCACCATTTGCATGCTCATCTTGTGGTTTTGCAGAAAACTTCATCCGCGTCTACCAAAAGATGCATGTGCATGCTTAAAACGCGTTTTCGCACAAATCCTTGCGCGGGTGCTAAAAAGAGCAGCATCGGCATGCTTAGCACGTCGTTTGGTAGAAATCCACGTGCGCGTTCTGCCAAAAGCACCATTTGCATGCACATCTTGTGGTTTTTCAGAAAACTTCATCCGCGTCTACCAAAAGATGCATGTGCATGCTTAAAACGCGTTTTCGCACAAATGCCTGCGCGGGTGCTAAAAAGAGCAGCATCGGCATGCTTAGCACGTCGTTTGGTAGAAATCCACGTGCGCGTTCTGCCAAAAGCACCATTTGCATGCACATCTTGTGGTTTTGCAGAAAACTTCATCCGCGTCTACCAAAAGATGCATGTGCATGCTTAAAATGCGTTTTCGCACAAATCCGTGCGCGGGTGCTAAAAAGAGCAGCATCGGCATGCTTAGCACGTCGTTTGGTAGAAATCCACGTGCGCGTTCTGCCAAAAGCACCATTTGCATGCACATCTTGTGGTTTTGCAGAAAACTTCATCCGCATCTACCAAAAGAAGCATGTCCATGCTTAAAACGCGTTTTCGCACAAATCCGTGCGCGGGTGCTAAAAAGAGCAGCATCGGCATGCTTAGCACGTCGTTTGGTAGAAATCCACGTGCGCGTTCTGCCAAAAGCACCATTTGCATGCACATCTTGTGGTTTTGCAGAGAACTTCATCCGCGTCTACCAAAACATGCATGTGCATGCTTAAAACGCGTTTTCGCACAAATCCGTGCGCGGGTGCTAAAAAGAGCAGCATCGGCATGCTTAGCACGTCGTTTGGTAGAAATGCACGTGCGCGTTCTGCCAAAAGCACCATTTGCATGCTCATCTTGTGGTTTTGCAGAAAACTTCATCCGCGTCTACCAAAAGGTGCATGTGCATGCTTAAAACGCGTTTTCGCACAAATCCGTGCGCGGGTGCTAAAAAGAGCAGCATCGGCATGCTTAGCACGTCGTTTGGTAGAAATCCACGTGCGCGTTCTGCCAAAAGCACCATTTGCATGCACATCTTGTGGTTTTGCAGAAAACTTCATCCGCGTCTACCAAAAGATGCATGTGCATGCTTAAAACGCGTTTTCGCACAAATCCGTGCGCGGGTGCTAAAAAGAGCAGCATCGGCATGCTTAGCACGTCGTTTGGTAGAAATCCACGTGCGCGTTCTGCCAAAAGCACCATTTGCATGCACATCTTGTGGTTTTGCAGAGAACTTCATCCGCGTCTACCAAAACATGCATGTGCATGCTTAAAACGCGTTTTCGCACAAATCCGTGCGCGGGTGCTAAAAAGAGCAGCATCGGCATGCTTAGCACGTCGTTTGGTAGAAATGCACGTGCGCGTTCTCCCAAAAGCACCATTTGCATGCACATCTTGTGGTTTTGCAGAAAACTTCATCCGCGTCTACCAAAAGGTGCATGTGCATGCTTAAAACGCGTTTTCGCACAAATCCGTGCGCGGGTGCTAAAAAGAGCAGCATCGGCATGCTTAGCACGTCGTTTGGTAGAAATCCACGTGCGCGTTCTGCCAAAAGCACCATTTGCATGCACATCTTGTGGTTTTGCAGAAAACTTCATCCGCGTCTACCAAAAGATGCATGTGCATGCTTAAAACGCGTTTTCGCACAAATCCGTGCGCGGGTGCTAAAAAGAGCAGCATCGGCACGCTTAGCACGTCGTTTGGTAGAAATCCACGTGCGCGTTCTGCCAACAGCACCATTTGCATGCACATCTTGTGGTTTTGCAGAAAACTTCATCCGCGTCTACCAAAAGATGCATGTGCATGCTTAAAACGCGTTTTCGCACAAATCCGTGCGTGGGTGCTAAAAAGAGCAGCATCGGCATGCTTAGCACGTCGTTTGGTAGAAATCCACGTGCGCGTTCTGCCAAAAGCACCATTTGCATGCACATCTTGTGGTTTTTCAGAAAACTTCATCCGCGTCTACGAAAAGATGCATGTGCATGCTTAAAACGTGTTTTCGCACAAATCCGTGCGCGGGTGCTAAAAAGAGCAGCGTCGGCACGCTTAGCACGTCGTTTGGTAGAAATCCACGTGCGCGTTCTGCCAAAAGCACCATTTGCATGCACATCTTGTGGTTTTTCAGAAAACTTCATCCGCGTCTACGAAAAGATGCATGTGCATGCTTAAAACGTGTTTTCGCACAAATCCGTGCGTGGGTGCTAAAAAGAGCAGCATCGGCATGCTTAGCACGTCGTTTGGTAGAAATCCACGTGCGCGTTCTGCCAAAAGCACCATTTGCATGCACATCTTGTGGTTTTTCAGAAAACTTCATCCGCGTCTACGAAAAGATGCATGTGCATGCTTAAAACGCGTTTTCGCACAAATCCGTGCGCGGGTGCTAAAAAGAGCAGCATCGGCATGCTTAGCACGTCGTTTGGTAGAAATCCACGTGCGCGTTCTGCCAAAAGCACCATTTGCATGCACATCTTGTGGTTTTGCAGAGAACTTCATCCGCGTCTACCAAAACATGCATGTGCATGCTTAAAACGCGTTTTCGCACAAATCCGTGCGCGGGTGCTAAAAAGAGCAGCATCGGCATGCTTAGCACGTCGTTTGGTAGAAATGCACGTGCGCGTTCTGCAAAAAGCACCATTTGCATGCACATCTTGTGGTTTTGCAGAAAACTTCATCCGCGTCTACCAAAAGGTGCATGTGCATGCTTAAAACGCGTTTTCGCACAAATCCGTGCGCGGGTGCTAAAAAGAGCAGCATCGGCATGCTTAGCACGTCGTTTGGTAGAAATCCACGTGCGCGTTCTGCCAAAAGCACCATTTGCATGCACATCTTGTGGTTTTGCAGAAAACTTCATCCGCGTCTACCAAAAGATGCATGTGCATGCTTAAAACGCGTTTTCGCACAAATCCGTGCGCGGGTGCTAAAAAGAGCAGCATCGGCACGCTTAGCACGTCGTTTGGTAGAAATCCACGTGCGCGTTCTGCCAACAGCACCATTTGCATGCACATCTTGTGGTTTTGCAGAAAACTTCATCCGCGTCTACCAAAAGATGCATGTGCATGCTTAAAACGCGTTTTCGCACAAATCCGTGCGTGGGTGCTAAAAAGAGCAGCATCGGCATGCTTAGCACGTCGTTTGGTAGAAATCCACGTGCGCGTTCTGCCAAAAGCACCATTTGCATGCACATCTTGTGGTTTTTCAGAAAACTTCATCCGCGTCTACGAAAAGATGCATGTGCATGCTTAAAACGTGTTTTCGCACAAATCCGTGCGCGGGTGCTAAAAAGAGCAGCGTCGGCACGCTTAGCACGTCGTTTGGTAGAAATCCACGTGCGCGTTCTGCCAAAAGCACCATTTGCATGCACATCTTGTGGTTTTTCAGAAAACTTCATCCGCGTCTACGAAAAGATGCATGTGCATGCTTAAAACGTGTTTTCGCACAAATCCGTGCGTGGGTGCTAAAAAGAGCAGCATCGGCATGCTTAGCACGTCGTTTGGTAGAAATCCACGTGCGCGTTCTGCCAAAAGCACCATTTGCATGCACATCTTGTGGTTTTTCAGAAAACTTCATCCGCGTCTACGAAAAGATGCATGTGCATGCTTAAAACGCGTTTTCGCACAAATCCGTGCGCGGGTGCTAAAAAGAGCAGCGTCGGCACGCTTAGCACGTCGTTTGGTAGAAATCCACGTGCGCGTTCTGCCAAAAGCCCCATTTGCATGCACATCTTGTGGTTTTGCAGAAAACTTCATCCGCGTCTACCAAAAGATGCATGTGCATGCTTAAAACGCGTTTTCGCACAAATGCGTGCGCGGGTGCTAAAAAGAGCAGCATCGGCATGCTTAGCACGTCGTTTGGTAGAAATCCACGTGCGCGTTCTGCCAAAAGCACCATTTGCATGCACATCTTGTGGTTTTGCAGAAAACTTCATCCGCGTCTACCAAAAGGTGCATGTGCATGCTTAAAACGCGTTTTCGCACAAATGCGTGCGCGGGTGCTAAAAAGAGCAGCATCGGCATGCTTAGCACGTCGTTTGGTAGAAATCCACGTGCGCGTTCTGCAAAAAGAACCATTTGCATGCACATCTTGTGGTTTTGCAGAAAGCTTCATCCGCGTCTACCAAAAGATGCATGTGCATGCTTAAAACGCGTTTTCGCACAAATGCGTGCGCGGGTGCTAAAAAGAGCAGCATCGGCATGCTTAGCACGTCGTTTGGTAGAAATCCACGTGCGCGTTCTCCCAAAAGCACCATTTGCATGCACATTTTGTGGTTTTGCAGAAAACTTCATCCGCGTCTACCAAAAGATGCATGTGCATGCTTAAAACGCGTTTTCGCACAAATCCGTTCGCGGGTGCTAAAAAGAGCAGCATCGGCATGCTTAGCACGTCGTTTGGTAGAAATCCACGTGCGCGTTCTGCCAAAAGCACCATTTGCATGCACATCTTGTGGTTTTGCAGAAAACTTCATCCGCGTCTACCAAAAGATGCATGTGCATGCTTAAAACGCGTTTTCGCACAAATGCGTGCGCGGGTGCTAAAAAGAGCAGCATCGGCATGCTTAGCACGTCGTTTGGTAGAAATCCACGTGCGCGTTCTGCCAAAAGCACCATTTGCATGCTCATCTTGTGGTTTTGCAGAAAACTTCATCCGCGTCTACCAAAAGATGCATGTGCATGCTTAAAACGCGTTTTCGCACAAATCCTTGCGCGGGTGCTAAAAAGAGCAGCATCGGCATGCTTAGCACGTCGTTTGGTAGAAATCCACGTGCGCGTTCTGCCAAAAGCACCATTTGCATGCACATCTTGTGGTTTTTCAGAAAACTTCATCCGCGTCTACCAAAAGATGCATGTGCATGCTTAAAACGCGTTTTCGCACAAATGCCTGCGCGGGTGCTAAAAAGAGCAGCATCGGCATGCTTAGCACGTCGTTTGGTAGAAATCCACGTGCGCGTTCTGCCAAAAGCACCATTTGCATGCACATCTTGTGGTTTTGCAGAAAACTTCATCCGCGTCTACCAAAAGGTGCATGTGCATGCTTAAAACGCGTTTTCGCACAAATCCGTGCGCGGGTGCTAAAAAGAGCAGCATCGGCATGCTTAGCACGTCGTTTGGTAGAAATCCACGTGCGCGTTCTGCCAAAAGCACCATTTGCATGCACATATTGTGGTTTTGCAGAAAACTTCATCCGCGTCTACCAAAAGATGCATGTGCATGCTTAAAACGCGTTTTCGCACAAATCCGTGCGCGGGTGCTAAAAAGAGCAGCATCGGCATGCTTAGCACGTCGTTTGGTAGAAATCCACGTGCGCGTTCTGCCAAAAGCACCATTTGCATGCACATCTTGTGGTTTTGCAGAAAACTTCATCCGCGTCTACCAAAAGATGCATGTGCATGCTTAAAACGCGTTTTCGCACAAATGCGTGCGCGGGTGCTAAAAAGAGCAGCATCGGCATGCTTAGCACGTCGTTTGGTAGAAATCCACGTGCGCGTTCTGCCAAAAGCACCATTTGCATGCTCATCTTGTGGTTTTGCAGAAAACTTCATCCGCGTCTACCAAAAGATGCATGTGCATGCTTAAAACGCGTTTTCGCACAAATCCTTGCGCGGGTGCTAAAAAGAGCAGCATCGGCATGCTTAGCACGTCGTTTGGTAGAAATCCAAGTGCGCGTTCTGCCAAAAGCACCATTTGCATGCACATCTTGTGGTTTTTCAGAAAACTTCATCCGCGTCTACCAAAAGATGCATGTGCATGCTTAAAACGCGTTTTCGCACAAATGCCTGCGCGGGTGCTAAAAAGAGCAGCATCGGCATGCTTAGCACGTCGTTTGGTAGAAATCCACGTGCGCGTTCTGCCAAAAGCAATCTGTCTCGCGTGTGTTTGTGGTTTTGCAGAAAACTTCATCCGCGTCTACCAAAAGATGCATGTGCATGCTTAAAATGCGTTTTCGCACAAATCCGTGCGCGGGTGCTAAAAAGAGCAGCATCGGCATGCTTAGCACGTCGTTTGGTAGAAATCCACGTGCGCGTTCTGCCAAAAGCACCATTTGCATGCACATCTTGTGGTTTTGCAGAAAACTTCATCCGCATCTACCAAAAGAAGCATGTCCATGCTTAAAACGCGTTTTCGCACAAATCCGTGCGCGGGTGCTAAAAAGAGCAGCATCGGCATGCTTAGCACGTCGTTTGGTAGAAATCCACGTGCGCGTTCTGCCAAAAGCACCATTTGCATGCACATCTTGTGGTTTTGCAGAGAACTTCATCCGCGTCTACCAAAACATGCATGTGCATGCTTAAAACGCGTTTTCGCACAAATCCGTGCGCGGGTGCTAAAAAGAGCAGCATCGGCATGCTTAGCACGTCGTTTGGTAGAAATGCACGTGCGCGTTCTGCAAAAAGCACCATTTGCATGCACATCTTGTGGTTTTGCAGAAAACTTCATCCGCGTCTACCAAAAGGTGCATGTGCATGCTTAAAACGCGTTTTCGCACAAATCCGTGCGCGGGTGCTAAAAAGAGCAGCATCGGCATGCTTAGCACGTCGTTTGGTAGAAATCCACGTGCGCGTTCTGCCAAAAGCACCATTTGCATGCACATCTTGTGGTTTTGCAGAAAACTTCATCCGCGTCTACCAAAAGATGCATGTGCATGCTTAAAACGCGTTTTCGCACAAATCCGTGCGCGGGTGCTAAAAAGAGCAGCATCGGCACGCTTAGCACGTCGTTTGGTAGAAATCCACGTGCGCGTTCTGCCAACAGCACCATTTGCATGCACATCTTGTGGTTTTGCAGAAAACTTCATCCGCGTCTACCAAAAGATGCATGTGCATGCTTAAAACGCGTTTTCGCACAAATCCGTGCGTGGGTGCTAAAAAGAGCAGCATCGGCATGCTTAGCACGTCGTTTGGTAGAAATCCACGTGCGCGTTCTGCCAAAAGCACCATTTGCATGCACATCTTGTGGTTTTTCAGAAAACTTCATCCGCGTCTACGAAAAGATGCATGTGCATGCTTAAAACGTGTTTTCGCACAAATCCGTGCGCGGGTGCTAAAAAGAGCAGCGTCGGCACGCTTAGCACGTCGTTTGGTAGAAATCCACGTGCGCGTTCTGCCAAAAGCACCATTTGCATGCACATCTTGTGGTTTTTCAGAAAACTTCATCCGCGTCTACGAAAAGATGCATGTGCATGCTTAAAACGTGTTTTCGCACAAATCCGTGCGTGGGTGCTAAAAAGAGCAGCATCGGCATGCTTAGCACGTCGTTTGGTAGAAATCCACGTGCGCGTTCTGCCAAAAGCACCATTTGCATGCACATCTTGTGGTTTTTCAGAAAACTTCATCCGCGTCTACGAAAAGATGCATGTGCATGCTTAAAACGCGTTTTCGCACAAATCCGTGCGCGGGTGCTAAAAAGAGCAGCGTCGGCACGCTTAGCACGTCGTTTGGTAGAAATCCACGTGCGCGTTCTGCCAAAAGCCCCATTTGCATGCACATCTTGTGGTTTTGCAGAAAACTTCATCCGCGTCTACCAAAAGATGCATGTGCATGCTTAAAACGCGTTTTCGCACAAATGCGTGCGCGGGTGCTAAAAAGAGCAGCATCGGCATGCTTAGCACGTCGTTTGGTAGAAATCCACGTGCGCGTTCTGCCAAAAGCACCATTTGCATGCACATCTTGTGGTTTTGCAGAAAACTTCATCCGCGTCTACCAAAAGGTGCATGTGCATGCTTAAAACGCGTTTTCGCACAAATGCGTGCGCGGGTGCTAAAAAGAGCAGCATCGGCATGCTTAGCACGTCGTTTGGTAGAAATCCACGTGCGCGTTCTGCAAAAAGAACCATTTGCATGCACATCTTGTGGTTTTGCAGAAAGCTTCATCCGCGTCTACCAAAAGATGCATGTGCATGCTTAAAACGCGTTTTCGCACAAATGCGTGCGCGGGTGCTAAAAAGAGCAGCATCGGCATGCTTAGCACGTCGTTTGGTAGAAATCCACGTGCGCGTTCTCCCAAAAGCACCATTTGCATGCACATTTTGTGGTTTTGCAGAAAACTTCATCCGCGTCTACCAAAAGATGCATGTGCATGCTTAAAACGCGTTTTCGCACAAATCCGTTCGCGGGTGCTAAAAAGAGCAGCATCGGCATGCTTAGCACGTCGTTTGGTAGAAATCCACGTGCGCGTTCTGCCAAAAGCACCATTTGCATGCACATCTTGTGGTTTTGCAGAAAACTTCATCCGCGTCTACCAAAAGATGCATGTGCATGCTTAAAACGCGTTTTCGCACAAATGCGTGCGCGGGTGCTAAAAAGAGCAGCATCGGCATGCTTAGCACGTCGTTTGGTAGAAATCCACGTGCGCGTTCTGCCAAAAGCACCATTTGCATGCTCATCTTGTGGTTTTGCAGAAAACTTCATCCGCGTCTACCAAAAGATGCATGTGCATGCTTAAAACGCGTTTTCGCACAAATCCTTGCGCGGGTGCTAAAAAGAGCAGCATCGGCATGCTTAGCACGTCGTTTGGTAGAAATCCACGTGCGCGTTCTGCCAAAAGCACCATTTGCATGCACATCTTGTGGTTTTTCAGAAAACTTCATCCGCGTCTACCAAAAGATGCATGTGCATGCTTAAAACGCGTTTTCGCACAAATGCCTGCGCGGGTGCTAAAAAGAGCAGCATCGGCATGCTTAGCACGTCGTTTGGTAGAAATCCACGTGCGCGTTCTGCCAAAAGCACCATTTGCATGCACATCTTGTGGTTTTGCAGAAAACTTCATCCGCGTCTACCAAAAGATGCATGTGCATGCTTAAAATGCGTTTTCGCACAAATCCGTGCGCGGGTGCTAAAAAGAGCAGCATCGGCATGCTTAGCACGTCGTTTGGTAGAAATCCACGTGCGCGTTCTGCCAAAAGCACCATTTGCATGCACATCTTGTGGTTTTGCAGAAAACTTCATCCGCATCTACCAAAAGAAGCATGTCCATGCTTAAAACGCGTTTTCGCACAAATCCGTGCGCGGGTGCTAAAAAGAGCAGCATCGGCATGCTTAGCACGTCGTTTGGTAGAAATCCACGTGCGCGTTCTGCCAAAAGCACCATTTGCATGCACATCTTGTGGTTTTTGCAGAGAACTTCATCCGCGTCTACCAAAACATGCATGTGCATGCTTAAAACGCGTTTTCGCACAAATCCGTGCGCGGGTGCTAAAAAGAGCAGCATCGGCATGCTTAGCACGTCGTTTGGTAGAAATGCACGTGCGCGTTCTGCAAAAAGCACCATTTGCATGCACATCTTGTGGTTTTGCAGAAAACTTCATCCGCGTCTACCAAAAGGTGCATGTGCATGCTTAAAACGCGTTTTCGCACAAATCCGTGCGCGGGTGCTAAAAGAGCAGCATCGGCATGCTTAGCACGTCGTTTGGTAGAAATCCACGTGCGCGTTCTGCCAAAAGCACCATTTGCATGCACATATTGTGGTTTTGCAGAAAACTTCATCCGCGTCTACCAAAAGATGCATGTGCATGCTTAAAACGCGTTTTCGCACAAATCCGTGCGCGGGTGCTAAAAAGAGCAGCATCGGCATGCTTAGCACGTCGTTTGGTAGAAATCCACGTGCGCGTTCTGCCAAAAGCACCATTTGCATGCACATCTTGTGGTTTTGCAGAAAACTTCATCCGCGTCTACCAAAAGATGCATGTGCATGCTTAAAACGCGTTTTCGCACAAATCCGTGCGCGGGTGCTAAAAAGAGCAGCATCGGCATGCTTAGCACGTCGTTTGGTAGAAATCCACGAGCGCGTTCTGCCAAAAGCACCATTTGCATGCACATCTTGTGGTTTTGCAGAAAACTTCATCCGCGTCTACCAAAAGATGCATGTGCATGCTTAAAATGCGTTTTCGCACAAATCCGTGCGCGGGTGCTAAAAAGAGCAGCGTCGGCATGCTTAGCACGTCGTTTGGTAGAAATCCACGTGCGCGTTCTGCCAAAAGCACCATTTGCATGCACATCTTGTGGTTTTGCAGAAAACTTCATCCGCGTCTACCAAAAGATGCATGTGCATGCTTAAAACGCGTTTTCGCACAAATCCGTGCGCGGGTGCTAAAAAGAGCAGCATCGGCATGCTTAGCACGTCGTTTGGTAGAAATCCACGTGCGCGTTCTGCCAAAAGCACCATTTGCATGCACATCTTGTGGTTTTGCAGAAAACTTCATCCGCGTCTACCAAAAGATGCATGTGCATGCTTAAAACGCGTTTTCGCACAAATCCGTGCGCGGGTGCTAAAAAGAGCAGCATCGGCATGCCTAGCACGTCGTTTGGTAGAAATCCACGTGCGCGTTCTGCCAAAAGCACCATTTGCATGCACATCTTGTGGTTTTGCAGAAAACTTCATTCGCGTCTACCAAAAGATGCATGTGCATGCTTAAAACGCGTTTTCGCACAAATCCGTGCGCGGGTGCTAAAAAGAGCAGTATCGGCATGCTTAGCACGTCGTTTGGTAGAAATCCACGTGCGCGTTCTGCCAAAAGCACCATTTGCACGCACATCTTGTGGTTTTGCAGAGAACTTCACTCGCGTATACCAAAAGATGCATGTGCATGCTTAAAACGCGTTTTCGCACAAATCCGTGCGCAGGTGCTAAAAAGAGCAGCATCGGCATGCTTAGCACGTCGTTTGGTAGAAATCCACGTGCGCGTTCTGCCAAAAGCAATATTTGCATGCACATCTTGTGGTTTTTCAGAAAACTTCATCCGCGTCTACGAAAAGATGCATGTGCATGCTTAAAACGTGTTTTCGCACAAATCCGTGCGCGGGTGCTAAAAAGAGCAGCATCAGCACGCTTAGCACGTCGTTTGGTAGAAATCCACGTGCGCGTTCTGCCAAAAGCCCCATTTGCATGCACATCTTGTGGTTTTGCAGAAAACTTCATCCGCGTCTACCAAAAGATGCATGTGCATGCTTAAAACGCGTTTTCGCACAAATCCGTGCGCGGGTGCTAAAAAGAGGAGCATCGGCATGCTTAGCACGTCGGTTGGTAGAAATTTACGTGGGCGTTCTGCCAAAAGCACCATTTGCATGCACATCTTGTGGTTTTGCAGAAAACTTCATCCGCGTCTACCAAAAGATGCATGTGCATGCTTAAAACGCGTTTTCGCACAAATCCGTGCGCGGGTGCTAAAAAGAACAGCATCGGCATGCTTAGCACGTCGTTTGGTAGAAATCCACGTGCGCGTTCTGCCAAAAGCACCATTTGCATGCACATCTTGTGGTTTTGCAGAAAACTTCATCCGCGTCTACCAAAAGATGCATGTGCATGCTTAAAACGCGTTTTCGCACAAATCCGTGCGCGGGTGCTAAAAAGAGCAGCATCGGCATGCTTAGCACGTCGTTTGGTAGAAATCCACGTGCGCGTTCTGCCAAAAGCACCATTTGCATGCACATCTTGTGGTTTTGCAGAAAACTTCATCCGCGTCTACCAAAAGATGCATGTGCATGCTTAAAACGCGTTTTCGCACAAATCCGTGCGCGGGTGCTAAAAAGAGCAGCATCGGCATGCTTAGCACGTCGTTTGGTAGAAATCCACGTGCGCGTTCTGCCAAAAGCACCATTTGCATGCACATCTTGTGGTTTTGCAGAAAACTTCATCCGCGTCTACCAAAAGATGCATGTGCATGCTTAAAACGCGTTTTCGCACAAATCCGTGCGCGGGTGCTGAAAAGAGCAGCGTCGACATGCTTAGCACGTCGTTTGGTAGAAATCCACGTGCGCGTTCTGCCAAAAGCACCATTTGCATGCACATCTTGTGGTTTTGCAGAAAACTTCATCCGCGTCTACCAAAAGATGCATGTGCATGCTTAAAACGCGTTTTCGCACAAATCCGTGCGCGGGTGCTAAAAAGAGCAGCATCGGCATTTAGCACGTCGTTTGGTAGAAATCTACGTGCGCGTTCTGCCAAAAGCACCATTTGCATGCACATCTTGTGGTTTTGCAGAAAACTTCATCCGCGTCTACCAAAAGATGCATGTGCATGCTTAAAACGCGTTTTCGCACAAATCCGTGCGCGGGTGCTAAAAAGAGCAGCATCGGCATGCCTAGCACGTCGTTTGGTAGAAATCCACGTGCGCGTTTTGCCAAAAGCACCATTTGCATGCACATCTTGTGCTTTTGCAGAAAACTTCATCCGCGTCTACCAAAAGATGCATGTGCATGCTTAAAACGCGTTTTCGCAGAAATCCGTGCGCGGGTGCTAAAAAGAGCAGCGTCGACATGCTTAGCACGTCGTTTGGTAGAAATCCACGTGCGCGTTCTGCCAAAAGCACCATTTGCATGCACATCTTGTGGTTTTGCAGAAAACTTCATCCGCGTCTACCAAAAGATGCATGTGCATGCTTAAAACGCGTTTTCGCACAAATCCGTGCGCGGGTGCTAAAAAGAGCAGCATCGGCATTTAGCACGTCGTTTGGTAGAAATCCACGTGCGCGTTCTGCCAAAAGCACCATTTGCATGCACATCTTGTGGTTTTGCAGAAAACTTCATCCGCGTCTACCAAAAGATGCATGTGCATGCTTAAAACGCGTTTTCGCACAAATCCGTGCGCGGGTGCTAAAAAGAACAGCATCGGCATGCTTAGCACGTCGTTTGGTAGAAATCCACGTGCGCGTTCTGCCAAAAGCACCATTTGCATGCACATCTTGTGGTTTTGCAGAAAACTTCCTCCGGGTCTACCAAAAGATGCATGTGCATGCTTAAAACGCGTTTTCGCACAAATCCGTGCGCGGGTGCTAAAAAGAGCAGCATCGGCATGCTTAGCACGTCGTTTGGTAGAAATCCACGTGCGCGTTCTGCCAAAAGCACCCTTTGCATGCACATCTTGTGGTTTTGCAGAAAACTTCATCCGCATCTACCAAAAGATGCATGTGCATGCTTAAAACGCGTTTTCGCACAAATCCGTGCGCGGGTGCTAAAAAGAGCAGCATCGGCATGCTTAGCACGTCGTTTGGTAGAAATCCACGTGCGCGTTCTGCCAAAAGCACCATTTGCATGCACATCTTGTGGTTTTGCAGAGAACTTCATCCGCGTCTACCAAAAGATGCATGTGCATGCTTAAAACGCGTTTTCGCACAAATCCGTGCGCAGGTGCTAAAAAGAGCAGCATCGGCATGCTTAGCACGTCGTTTGGTAGAAATCCACGTGCGCGTTCTGCCAAAAGCACCATTTGCATGCACATCTTGTGGTTTTTCAGAAAACTTCATCCGCGTCTACGAAAAGATGCATGTGCATGCTTAAAACGCGTTTTCGCACAAATCCGTGCGCGGGTGCTAAAAAGAGCAGCATCGGCACGCTTAGCACGTCGTTTGGTAGAAATCCACGTGCGCGTTCTGCCAAAAGCCCCATTTGCATGCACATCTTGTGGTTTTGCAGAAAACTTCATCCGCGTCTAGCAAAAGATGCATGTGCATGCTTAAAACGCGTTTTCGCACAAATCCGTGCGCGGGTGCTAAAAAGAGCAGCATCGGCATGCTTAGCACGTCGTTTGGTAGAAATCCACGTGGGCGTTCTGCCAAAAGCACCATTTGCATGCACATCTTGTGGTTTTGCAGAAAACTTCATCCGCGTCTACCAAAAGATGCATGTGCATGCTTAAAACGCGTTTTCGCACAAATCCGTGCGCGGGTGCTAAAAAGAACAGCATCGGCATGCTTAGCACGTCGTTTGGTAGAAATCCACGTGCGCGTTCTGCCAAAAGCACCATTTGCATGCACATCTTGTGGTTTTGCAGAAAACTTCATCCGGGTCTACCAAAAGATGCATGTGCATGCTTAAAACGCGTTTTCGCACAAATCCGTGCGCGGGTGCTAAAAAGAGCAGCATCGGCATGCTTAGCACGTCGTTTGGTAGAAATCCACGTGCGCGTTCTGCCAAAAGCACCCTTTGCATGCACATCTTGTGGTTTTGCAGAAAACTTCATCCGCATCTACCAAAAGATGCATGTGCATGCTTAAAACGCGTTTTCGCACAAATCCGTGCGCGGGTGCTAAAAAGAGCAGCATCGGCATGCTTAGCACGTCGTTTGGTAGAAATCCACGTGCGGGTTCTGCCAAAAGCACAATTTGCATGCACATCTTGTGGTTTTGCAGAAAACTTCATCCGCGTCTACCAAAAGATGCATGTGCATGCTTAAAACGCGTTTTCGCACAAATCCGTGCGCGGGTGCTAAAAAGAGCAGCATCGGCATGCTTAGCACGTCGTTTGGTAGAAATCCACGTGCGCGTTCTGCCAAAAGCACCATTTGCATGCACATCTTGTGCTTTTGCAGAAAACTTCATCCGCGTCTACCAAAAGATGCATGTGCATGCTTAAAACGCGTTTTCGCACAAATCCGTGCGCGGGTGCTAAAAAGAGCAGCATCGGCATGCTTAGCACGTCGTTTGGTAGAAATCCACGTGCGCGTTCTGCCAAAAGCACCATTTGCATGCACATCTTGTGGTTTTGCAGAAAACTTCATTCGCGTCTACCAAAAGATGCATGTGCATGCTTAAAACGCGTTTTCGCACAAATCCGTGCGCGGGTGCTAAAAAGAGCAGCATCGGCATGCTTAGCACGTCGTTTGGTAGAAATCCACGTGCGCGTTCTGCCAAAAGCACCATTTGCACGCACATCTTGTGGTTTTGCAGAGAACTTCATCCGCGTCTACCAAAAGATGCATGTGCATGCTTAAAACGCGTTTTCGCACAAATCCGTGCGCAGGTGCTAAAAAGAGCAGCATCGGCATGTTTAGCACGTCGTTTGGTAGAAATCCACGTGCGCGTTCTGCCAAAAGCACCATTTTCATGCACATCTTGTGGTTTTTCAGAAAACTTCATCCGCGTCTACGAAAAGATGCATGTGCATGCTTAAAACGCGTTTTCGCACAAATCCGTGCGCGGGTGCTAAAAAGAGCAGCATCGGCACGCTTAGCACGTCGTTTGGTAGAAATCCACGTGCGCGTTCTGCCAAAAGCCCCATTTGCATGCACATCTTGTGGTTTTGCAGAAAACTTCATCCGCGTCTACCAAAAGATGCATGTGCATGCTTAAAACGCATTTCCGCACAAATCCGTGCGCGGGTGCTAAAAAGAGCAGCATCGGCATTTAGCACGTCGTTTGGTAGAAATCCACGTGCGCGTTCTGCCAAAAGCACCATTTGCATGCACATCTTGTGGTTTTGCAGAAAACTTCATCCGCGTCTACCAAAAGATGCATGTGCATGCTTAAAACGCGTTTTCGCACAAATCCGTGCGCGGGTGCTAAAAAGAACAGCATCGGCATGCTTAGCACGTCGTTTGGTAGAAATCCACGTGCGCGTTCTGCCAAAAGCACCATTTGCATGCACATCTTGTGGTTTTGCAGAAAACTTCATCCGCGTCTACCAAAAGATGCATGTGCATGCTTAAAACGCGTTTTCGCACAAATCCGTGCGCGGGTGCTAAAAAGAGCAGCATCGGCATGCTTAGCACGTCGTTTGGTAGAAATCCACGTGCGCGTTCTGCCAAAAGCACCATTTGCATGCACATCTTGTGCTTTTGCAGAAAACTTCATCCGCGTCTACCAAAAGATGCATGTGCATGCTTAAAACGCGTTTTCGCAGAAATCCGTGCGCGGGTGCTAAAAAGAGCAGCGTCGACATGCTTAGCACGTCGTTTGGTAGAAATCCACGTGCGCGTTCTGCCAAAAGCACCATTTGCATGCACATCTTGTGGTTTTGCAGAAAACTTCATCCGCGTCTACCAAAAGATGCATGTGCATGCTTAAAACGCGTTTTCGCACAAATCCGTGCGCGGGTGCTAAAAAGAGCAGCATCGGCATTTAGCACGTCGTTTGGTAGAAATCCACGTGCGCGTTCTGCCAAAAGCACCATTTGCATGCACATCTTGTGGTTTTGCAGAAAACTTCATCCGCGTCTACCAAAAGATGCATGTGCATGCTTAAAACGCGTTTTCGCACAAATCCGTGCGCGGGTGCTAAAAAGAACAGCATCGGCATGCTTAGCACGTCGTTTGGTAGAAATCCACGTGCGCGTTCTGCCAAAAGCACCATTTGCATGCACATCTTGTGGTTTTGCAGAAAACTTCCTCCGGGTCTACCAAAAGATGCATGTGCATGCTTAAAACGCGTTTTCGCACAAATCCGTGCGCGGGTGCTAAAAAGAGCAGCATCGGCATGCTTAGCACGTCGTTTGGTAGAAATCCACGTGCGCGTTCTGCCAAAAGCACCCTTTGCATGCACATCTTGTGGTTTTGCAGAAAACTTCATCCGCATCTACCAAAAGATGCATGTGCATGCTTAAAACGCGTTTTCGCACAAATCCGTGCGCGGGTGCTAAAAAGAGCAGCATCGGCATGCTTAGCACGTCGTTTGGTAGAAATCCACGTGCGGGTTCTGCCAAAAGCACAATTTGCATGCACATCTTGTGGTTTTGCAGAAAACTTCATCCGCGTCTACCAAAAGATGCATGTGCATGCTTAAAACGCGTTTTCGCACAAATCCGTGCGCGGGTGCTAAAAAGAGCAGCATCGGCATGCTTAGCACGTCGTTTGGTAGAAATCCACGTGCGCGTTCTGCCAAAAGCACCATTTGCATGCACATCTTGTGCTTTTGCAGAAAACTTCATCCGCGTCTACCAAAAGATGCATGTGCATGCTTAAAACGCGTTTTCGCACAAATCCGTGCGCGGGTGCTAAAAAGAGCAGCATCGGCATGCTTAGCACGTCGTTTGGTAGAAATCCACGTGCGCGTTCTGCCAAAAGCACCATTTGCATGCACATCTTGTGGTTTTGCAGAAAACTTCATTCGCGTCTACCAAAAGATGCATGTGCATGCTTAAAACGCGTTTTCGCACAAATCCGTGCGCGGGTGCTAAAAAGAGCAGCATCGGCATGCTTAGCACGTCGTTTGGTAGAAATCCACGTGCGCGTTCTGCCAAAAGCACCATTTGCACGCACATCTTGTGGTTTTGCAGAGAACTTCATCCGCGTCTACCAAAAGATGCATGTGCATGCTTAAAACGCGTTTTCGCACAAATCCGTGCGCAGGTGCTAAAAAGAGCAGCATCGGCATGTTTAGCACGTCGTTTGGTAGAAATCCACGTGCGCGTTCTGCCAAAAGCACCATTTTCATGCACATCTTGTGGTTTTGCAGAAAACTTCATCCGCGTCTACCAAAAGATGCATGTGCATGCTTAAAACGCGTTTTCGCACAAATCCGTGCGCGGGTGCTAAAAAGAGCAGCATCGGCATGCTTAGCACGTCGTTTGGTAGAAATCCACGTGCGCGTTCTGCCAAAAGCACCATTTGCATGCACATCTTGTGGTTTTGCAGAAAACTTCATCCGCGTCTACCAAAAGATGCATGTGCATGCTTAAAACGCGTTTTCGCACAAATCCGTGCGCGGGTGCTGAAAAGAGCAGCGTCGACATGCTTAGCACGTCGTTTGGTAGAAATCCACGTGCGCGTTCTGCCAAAAGCACCATTTGCATGCACATCTTGTGGTTTTGCAGAAAACTTCATCCGCGTCTACCAAAAGATGCATGTGCATGCTTAAAACGCGTTTTCGCACAAATCCGTGCGCGGGTGCTAAAAAGAGCAGCATCGGCATTTAGCACGTCGTTTGGTAGAAATCTACGTGCGCGTTCTGCCAAAAGCACCATTTGCATGCACATCTTGTGGTTTTGCAGAAAACTTCATCCGCGTCTACCAAAAGATGCATGTGCATGCTTAAAACGCGTTTTCGCACAAATCCGTGCGCGGGTGCTAAAAAGAGCAGCATCGGCATGCCTAGCACGTCGTTTGGTAGAAATCCACGTGCGCGTTTTGCCAAAAGCACCATTTGCATGCACATCTTGTGGTTTTGCAGAAAACTTCATCCGCGTCTACCAAAAGATGCATGTGCCTGCTTAAAACGCGTTTTCGCACAAATCCGAGCGCGGGTGCTAAAAAGAGCAGCATCGGCATGCTTAGCACGTCGTTTGGTAGAAATCCACGTGCGCGTTCTGCCAAAAGCACCATTTGCATGCACATCTTGTGGTTTTGCAGAAAACTTCATCCGCGTCTACCAAAAGATGCATGTGCATGCTTAAAACGCGTTTTCGCACAAATCCGTGCGCGGGTGCTAAAAAGAGCAGCGTCGACATGCTTAGCACGTCGTTTGGTAGAAATCCACGTGCGCGTTCTGCCAAAAGCACCATTTGCATGCACATCTTGTGGTTTTGCAGAAAACTTCATCCGCGTCTACCAAAAGATGCATGTGCAGCTTAAAACGCGTTTTCGCACAAATCCGTGCGCGGGTGCTAAAAAGAGCAGCATCGGCATTTAGCACGTCGTTTGGTAGAAATCCACGTGCGCGTTCTGCCAAAAGCACCATTTGCATGCACATCTTGTGGTTTTGCAGAAAACTTCATCCGCGTCTACCAAAAGATGCATGTGCATGCTTAAAACGCGTTTTCGCACAAATCCGTGCGCGGGTGCTAAAAAGAGCAGCATCGGCATGCCTAGCACGTCGTTTGGTAGAAATCCACGTGCGCGTTCTGCCAAAAGCACCATTTGCATGCACATCTTGTGGTTTTGCAGAAAACTTCATTCGCGTCTACCAAAAGATGCATGTGCATGCTTAAAACGCGTTTTCGCACAAATCCGTGCGCGGGTGCTAAAAAGAGCAGCATCGGCATGCTTAGCACGTCGTTTGGTAGAAATCCACGTGCGCGTTCTGCCAAAAGCACCATTTGCATGCACATCTTGTGGTTTTGCAGAGAACTTCATCCGCGTCTACCAAAAGATGCATGTGCATGCTTAAAACGCGTTTTCGCACAAATCCGTGCGCAGGTGCTAAAAAGAGCAGCATCGGCATGCTTAGCACGTCGTTTGGTAGAAATCCACGTGCGCGTTCTGCCAAAAGCACCATTTGCATGCACATCTTGTGGTTTTTCAGAAAACTTCATCCGCGTCTACGAAAAGATGCATGTGCATGCTTAAAACGCGTTTTCGCACAAATCCGTGCGCGGGTGCTAAAAAGAGCAGCATCGGCACGCTTAGCACGTCGTTTGGTAGAAATCCACGTGCGCGTTCTGCCAAAAGCCCCATTTGCATGCACATCTTGTGGTTTTGCAGAAAACTTCATCCGCGTCTAGCAAAAGATGCATGTGCATGCTTAAAACGCGTTTTCGCACAAATCCGTGCGCGGGTGCTAAAAAGAGCAGCATCGGCATGCTTAGCACGTCGTTTGGTAGAAATCCACGTGGGCGTTCTGCCAAAAGCACCATTTGCATGCACATCTTGTGGTTTTGCAGAAAACTTCATCCGCGTCTACCAAAAGATGCATGTGCATGCTTAAAACGCGTTTTCGCACAAATCCGTGCGCGGGTGCTAAAAAGAACAGCATCGGCATGCTTAGCACGTCGTTTGGTAGAAATCCACGTGCGCGTTCTGCCAAAAGCACCATTTGCATGCACATCTTGTGGTTTTGCAGAAAACTTCATCCGGGTCTACCAAAAGATGCATGTGCATGCTTAAAACGCGTTTTCGCACAAATCCGTGCGCGGGTGCTAAAAAGAGCAGCATCGGCATGCTTAGCACGTCGTTTGGTAGAAATCCACGTGCGCGTTCTGCCAAAAGCACCCTTTGCATGCACATCTTGTGGTTTTGCAGAAAACTTCATCCGCATCTACCAAAAGATGCATGTGCATGCTTAAAACGCGTTTTCGCACAAATCCGTGCGCGGGTGCTAAAAAGAGCAGCATCGGCATGCTTAGCACGTCGTTTGGTAGAAATCCACGTGCGGGTTCTGCCAAAAGCACAATTTGCATGCACATCTTGTGGTTTTGCAGAAAACTTCATCCGCGTCTACCAAAAGATGCATGTGCATGCTTAAAACGCGTTTTCGCACAAATCCGTGCGCGGGTGCTAAAAAGAGCAGCATCGGCATGCTTAGCACGTCGTTTGGTAGAAATCCACGTGCGCGTTCTGCCAAAAGCACCATTTGCATGCACATCTTGTGCTTTTGCAGAAAACTTCATCCGCGTCTACCAAAAGATGCATGTGCATGCTTAAAACGCGTTTTCGCACAAATCCGTGCGCGGGTGCTAAAAAGAGCAGCATCGGCATGCTTAGCACGTCGTTTGGTAGAAATCCACGTGCGCGTTCTGCCAAAAGCACCATTTGCATGCACATCTTGTGGTTTTGCAGAAAACTTCATTCGCGTCTACCAAAAGATGCATGTGCATGCTTAAAACGCGTTTTCGCACAAATCCGTGCGCGGGTGCTAAAAAGAGCAGCATCGGCATGCTTAGCACGTCGTTTGGTAGAAATCCACGTGCGCGTTCTGCCAAAAGCACCATTTGCACGCACATCTTGTGGTTTTGCAGAGAACTTCATCCGCGTCTACCAAAAGATGCATGTGCATGCTTAAAACGCGTTTTCGCACAAATCCGTGCGCAGGTGCTAAAAAGAGCAGCATCGGCATGTTTAGCACGTCGTTTGGTAGAAATCCACGTGCGCGTTCTGCCAAAAGCACCATTTTCATGCACATCTTGTGGTTTTTCAGAAAACTTCATCCGCGTCTACGAAAAGATGCATGTGCATGCTTAAAACGCGTTTTCGCACAAATCCGTGCGCGGGTGCTAAAAAGAGCAGCATCGGCACGCTTAGCACGTCGTTTGGTAGAAATCCACGTGCGCGTTCTGCCAAAAGCCCCATTTGCATGCACATCTTGTGGTTTTGCAGAAAACTTCATCCGCGTCTACCAAAAGATGCATGTGCATGCTTAAAACGCATTTCCGCACAAATCCGTGCGCGGGTGCTAAAAAGAGCAGCATCGGCATTTAGCACGTCGTTTGGTAGAAATCCACGTGCGCGTTCTGCCAAAAGCACCATTTGCATGCACATCTTGTGGTTTTGCAGAAAACTTCATCCGCGTCTACCAAAAGATGCATGTGCATGCTTAAAACGCGTTTTCGCACAAATCCGTGCGCGGGTGCTAAAAAGAACAGCATCGGCATGCTTAGCACGTCGTTTGGTAGAAATCCACGTGCGCGTTCTGCCAAAAGCACCATTTGCATGCACATCTTGTGGTTTTGCAGAAAACTTCATCCGCGTCTACCAAAAGATGCATGTGCATGCTTAAAACGCGTTTTCGCACAAATCCGTGCGCGGGTGCTAAAAAGAGCAGCATCGGCATGCTTAGCACGTCGTTTGGTAGAAATCCACGTGCGCGTTCTGCCAAAAGCACCATTTGCATGCACATCTTGTGCTTTTGCAGAAAACTTCATCCGCGTCTACCAAAAGATGCATGTGCATGCTTAAAACGCGTTTTCGCAGAAATCCGTGCGCGGGTGCTAAAAAGAGCAGCGTCGACATGCTTAGCACGTCGTTTGGTAGAAATCCACGTGCGCGTTCTGCCAAAAGCACCATTTGCATGCACATCTTGTGGTTTTGCAGAAAACTTCATCCGCGTCTACCAAAAGATGCATGTGCATGCTTAAAACGCGTTTTCGCACAAATCCGTGCGCGGGTGCTAAAAAGAGCAGCATCGGCATTTAGCACGTCGTTTGGTAGAAATCCACGTGCGCGTTCTGCCAAAAGCACCATTTGCATGCACATCTTGTGGTTTTGCAGAAAACTTCATCCGCGTCTACCAAAAGATGCATGTGCATGCTTAAAACGCGTTTTCGCACAAATCCGTGCGCGGGTGCTAAAAAGAACAGCATCGGCATGCTTAGCACGTCGTTTGGTAGAAATCCACGTGCGCGTTCTGCCAAAAGCACCATTTGCATGCACATCTTGTGGTTTTGCAGAAAACTTCCTCCGGGTCTACCAAAAGATGCATGTGCATGCTTAAAACGCGTTTTCGCACAAATCCGTGCGCGGGTGCTAAAAAGAGCAGCATCGGCATGCTTAGCACGTCGTTTGGTAGAAATCCACGTGCGCGTTCTGCCAAAAGCACCCTTTGCATGCACATCTTGTGGTTTTGCAGAAAACTTCATCCGCATCTACCAAAAGATGCATGTGCATGCTTAAAACGCGTTTTCGCACAAATCCGTGCGCGGGTGCTAAAAAGAGCAGCATCGGCATGCTTAGCACGTCGTTTGGTAGAAATCCACGTGCGGGTTCTGCCAAAAGCACAATTTGCATGCACATCTTGTGGTTTTGCAGAAAACTTCATCCGCGTCTACCAAAAGATGCATGTGCATGCTTAAAACGCGTTTTCGCACAAATCCGTGCGCGGGTGCTAAAAAGAGCAGCATCGGCATGCTTAGCACGTCGTTTGGTAGAAATCCACGTGCGCGTTCTGCCAAAAGCACCATTTGCATGCACATCTTGTGCTTTTGCAGAAAACTTCATCCGCGTCTACCAAAAGATGCATGTGCATGCTTAAAACGCGTTTTCGCACAAATCCGTGCGCGGGTGCTAAAAAGAGCAGCATCGGCATGCTTAGCACGTCGTTTGGTAGAAATCCACGTGCGCGTTCTGCCAAAAGCACCATTTGCATGCACATCTTGTGGTTTTGCAGAAAACTTCATTCGCGTCTACCAAAAGATGCATGTGCATGCTTAAAACGCGTTTTCGCACAAATCCGTGCGCGGGTGCTAAAAAGAGCAGCATCGGCATGCTTAGCACGTCGTTTGGTAGAAATCCACGTGCGCGTTCTGCCAAAAGCACCATTTGCACGCACATCTTGTGGTTTTGCAGAGAACTTCATCCGCGTCTACCAAAAGATGCATGTGCATGCTTAAAACGCGTTTTCGCACAAATCCGTGCGCAGGTGCTAAAAAGAGCAGCATCGGCATGTTTAGCACGTCGTTTGGTAGAAATCCACGTGCGCGTTCTGCCAAAAGCACCATTTTCATGCACATCTTGTGGTTTTTCAGAAAACTTCATCCGCGTCTACGAAAAGATGCATGTGCATGCTTAAAACGCGTTTTCGCACAAATCCGTGCGCGGGTGCTAAAAAGAGCAGCATCGGCACGCTTAGCACGTCGTTTGGTAGAAATCCACGTGCGCGTTCTGCCAAAAGCCCCATTTGCATGCACATCTTGTGGTTTTGCAGAAAACTTCATCCGCGTCTACCAAAAGATGCATGTGCATGCTTAAAACGCATTTCCGCACAAATCCGTGCGCGGGTGCTAAAAAGAGCAGCATCGGCATTTAGCACGTCGTTTGGTAGAAATCCACGTGCGCGTTCTGCCAAAAGCACCATTTGCATGCACATCTTGTGGTTTTGCAGAAAACTTCATCCGCGTCTACCAAAAGATGCATGTGCATGCTTAAAACGCGTTTTCGCACAAATCCGTGCGCGGGTGCTAAAAAGAACAGCATCGGCATGCTTAGCACGTCGTTTGGTAGAAATCCACGTGCGCGTTCTGCCAAAAGCACCATTTGCATGCACATCTTGTGGTTTTGCAGAAAACTTCATCCGCGTCTACCAAAAGATGCATGTGCATGCTTAAAACGCGTTTTCGCACAAATCCGTGCGCGGGTGCTAAAAAGAGCAGCATCGGCATGCTTAGCACGTCGTTTGGTAGAAATCCACGTGCGCGTTCTGCCAAAAGCACCATTTGCATGCACATCTTGTGCTTTTGCAGAAAACTTCATCCGCGTCTACCAAAAGATGCATGTGCATGCTTAAAACGCGTTTTCGCAGAAATCCGTGCGCGGGTGCTAAAAAGAGCAGCGTCGACATGCTTAGCACGTCGTTTGGTAGAAATCCACGTGCGCGTTCTGCCAAAAGCACCATTTGCATGCACATCTTGTGGTTTTGCAGAAAACTTCATCCGCGTCTACCAAAAGATGCATGTGCATGCTTAAAACGCGTTTTCGCACAAATCCGTGCGCGGGTGCTAAAAAGAGCAGCATCGGCATTTAGCACGTCGTTTGGTAGAAATCCACGTGCGCGTTCTGCCAAAAGCACCATTTGCATGCACATCTTGTGGTTTTGCAGAAAACTTCATCCGCGTCTACCAAAAGATGCATGTGCATGCTTAAAACGCGTTTTCGCACAAATCCGTGCGCGGGTGCTAAAAAGAGCAGCATCGGCATGCCTAGCACGTCGTTTGGTAGAAATCCACGTGCGCGTTCTGCCAAACGCACCATTTGTATGCACATCTTGTGGTTTTGCAGAAAACTTCATCCGCGTCTACGAAAAGATGCATGTGCATGCTTAAAACGCGTTTTCGCACAAATCCGTGCGCGGGTGCTAAAAAGAGCAGCATCGGCATGCTTAGCACGTCGTTTGGTAGAAATCCACGTGCGCGTTCTGCCAAAAGCACCATTTGCATGCACATCTTGTGGTTTTGCAGAAAACTTCATCCGCGTCTACCAAAAGATGCATGTGCATGCTTAAAACGCGTTTTCGCACAAATCCGTGCGCGGGTGCTGAAAAGAGCAGCGTCGACATGCTTAGCACGTCGTTTGGTAGAAATCCACGTGCGCGTTCTGCCAAAAGCACCATTTGCATGCACATCTTGTGGTTTTGCAGAAAACTTCATCCGCGTCTACCAAAAGATGCATGTGCAGCTTAAAACGCGTTTTCGCACAAATCCGTGCGCGGGTGCTAAAAAGAGCAGCATCGGCACGCTTAGCACGTCGTTTGGTAGAAATCCACGTGCGCGTTCTGCCAAAAGCCCCATTTGCATGCACATCTTGTGGTTTTGCAGAAAACTTCATCCGCGTCTACCAAAAGATGCATGTGCATGCTTAAAACGCATTTCCGCACAAATCCGTGCGCGGGTGCTAAAAAGAGCAGCATCGGCATTTAGCACGTCGTTTGGTAGAAATCCACGTGCGCGTTCTGCCAAAAGCACCATTTGCATGCACATCTTGTGGTTTTGCAGAAAACTTCATCCGCGTCTACCAAAAGATGCATGTGCATGCTTAAAACGCGTTTTCGCACAAATCCGTGCGCGGGTGCTAAAAAGAGCAGCATCGGCATGCTTAGCACGTCGTTTGGTAGAAATCCACGTGCGCGTTCTGCCAAAAGCACCATTTGCATGCACATCTTGTGGTTTTGCAGAAAACTTCATCCGCGTCTACCAAAAGATGCATGTGCATGCTTAAAATGCGTTTTCGCACAAATCCGTGCGCGGGTGCTAAAAAGAGCAGCGTCGGCATGCTTAGCACGTCGTTTGGTAGAAATCCACGTGCGCGTTCTGCCAAAAGCACCATTTGCATGCACATCTTGTGGTTTTGCAGAAAACTTCATCCGCGTCTACCAAAAGATGCATGTGCTTGCTTAAAACACGTTTTGGCACAAATCCGTGCGCGGGTGCTAAAAAGAGCAGCATCGGCATGCTTAGCACGTCGTTTGGTAGAAATCCACGTGCGCGTTCTGCCAAAAGCACCATTTGCATGCACATCTTGTGGTTTTGCAGAAAACTTTATCCGCGTCTACCAAAAGATGCATGCGCATGCTTAAAACGCGTTTTCGCACAAATCCGTGCGCGGGTGCTAAAAAGAGCAGCATCGGCATGCCTAGCACGTCGTTTGGTAGAAATCCACGTGCGCGTTCTGCCAAAAGCACCATTTGCATGCACATCTTGTGGTTTTGCAGAAAACTTCATCCGCGTCTACCAAAAGATGCATGTGCATGCTTAAAACGCGTTTTCGCACAAATCCGTGCGCGGGTGCTAAAAAGAGCAGCATCGGCATTTAGCACGTCGTTTGGTAGAAATCCACGTGCGCGTTCTGCCAAAAGCACCATTTGCATGCACATCTTGTGGTTTTGCAGAAAACTTCATCCGCGTCTACCAAAAGATGCATGTGCATGCTTAAAACGCGTTTTCGCACAAATCCGTGCGCGGGTGCTAAAAAGAGCAGCATCGGCATGCCTAGCACGTCGTTTGGTAGAAATCCACGTGCGCGTTCTGCCAAACGCACCATTTGTATGCACATCTTGTGGTTTTGCAGAAAACTTCATCCGCGTCTACGAAAAGATGCATGTGCATGCTTAAAACGCGTTTTCGCACAAATCCGTGCGCGGGTGCTAAAAAGAGCAGCATCGGCATGCTTAGCACGTCGTTTGGTAGAAATCCACGTGCGCGTTCTGCCAAAAGCACCATTTGCATGCACATCTTGTGGTTTTGCAGAAAACTTCATCCGCGTCTACCAAAAGATGCATGTGCATGCTTAAAACGCGTTTTCGCACAAATCCGTGTGCGGGTGCTGAAAAGAGCAGCGTCGACATGCTTAGCACGTCGTTTGGTAGAAATCCACGTGCGCGTTCTGCCAAAAGCACCATTTGCATGCACATCTTGTGGTTTTGCAGAAAACTTCATCCGCGTCTACCAAAAGATGCATGTGCAGCTTAAAACGCGTTTTCGCACAAATCCGTGCGCGGGTGCTAAAAAGAGCAGCATCGGCATTTAGCACGTCGTTTGGTAGAAATCCACGTGCGCGTTCTGCCAAAAGCACCATTTGCATGCACATCTTGTGGTTTTGCAGAAAACTTCATCCGCGTCTACCAAAAGATGCATGTGCATGCTTAAAACGCGTTTTCGCACAAATCCGTGCGCGGGTGCTAAAAAGAGCAGCATCGGCATGCCTAGCACGTCGTTTGGTAGAAATCCACGTGCGCGTTCTGCCAAAAGCACCATTTGCATGCACATCTTGTGGTTTTGCAGAAAACTTCATTCGCATCTACCAAAAGATGCGTGTGCATGCTTAAGACGCGTTTTCGCACAAATCCGTGCGCGGGTGCTAAAAAGAGCAGCATCGGCATGCTTAGCACGTCGTTTGGTAGAAATCCACGTGCGCGTTCTGCCAAAAGCACCATTTGCACGCACATCTTGTGGTTTTGCAGAGAACTTCATCCGCGTCTACCAAAAGATGCATGTGCATGCTTAAAACGCGTTTTCGCACAAATCCGTGCGCAGGTGCTAAAAAGAGCAGCATCGGCATGCTTAGCACGTCGTTTGGTAGAAATCCACGTGCGCGTTCTGCCAAAAGCACCATTTGCATGCACATCTTGTGGTTTTTCAGAAAACTTCATCCGCGTCTACGAAAAGATGCATGTGCATGCTTAAAACGCGTTTTCGCACAAATCCGTGCGCGGGTGCTAAAAAGAGCAGCATCGGCACGCTTAGCACGTCGTTTGGTAGAAATCCACGTGCGCGTTCTGCCAAAAGCCCCATTTGCATGCACATCTTGTGGTTTTGCAGAAAACTTCATCCGCGTCTACCAAAAGATGCATGTGCATGCTTAAAACGCGTTTTCGCACAAATCCGTGCGCGGGTGCTAAAAATAGCAGCATCGGCATGCTTAGCACGTCGTTTGGTAGAAATCCACGTGGGCGTTCTGCCAAAAGCACCATTTGCATGCACATCTTGTGGTTTTGCAGAAAACTTCATCCGCGTCTACCAAAAGATGCATGTGCATGCTTAAAACGCGTTTTCGCACAAATCCATGCGCGGGTGCTAAAAAGAACAGCATCGGCATGCTTAGCACGTCGTTTGGTAGAAATCCACGTGCGCGTTCTGCCAAAAGCACCATTTGCATGCACATCTTGTGGTTTTGCAGAAAACTTCATCCGCGTCTACCAAAAGATGCATGTGCATGCTTAAAACGCGTTTTCGCACAAATCCGTGCGCGGGTGCTAAAAAGAGCAGCATCGGCATGCTTAGCACGTCGTTTGGTAGAAATCCACGTGCGCGTTCTGCCAAAAGCACCCTTTGCATGCACATCTTGTGGTTTTGCAGAAAACTTCATCCGCATCTACCAAAAGATGCATGTGCATGCTTAAAACGCGTTTTCGCACAAATCCGTGCGCGGGTGCTAAAAAGAGCAGCATCGGCATGCTTAGCACGTCGTTTGGTAGAAATCCACGTGCGCGTTCTGCCAAAAGCACAATTTGCATGCACATCTTGTGGTTTTGCAGAAAACTTCACCCGCGTCTACCAAAAGATGCATGTGCATGCTTAAAACGCGTTTTCGCCAAATCCGTGCGCGGGTGCTAAAAAGAGCAGCATCGGCATGCTTAGCACGTCGTTTGGTAGAAATCCACGTGCGCGTTCTGCCAAAAGCACCATTTGCATGCACATCTTGTGCTTTTGCAGAAAACTTCATCCGCGTCTACCAAAAGATGCATGTGCATGCTTAAAACGCGTTTTCGCACAAATCCGTGCGCGGGTGCTAAAAAGAGCAGCATCGGCATGCTTAGCACGTCGTTTGGTAGAAATCCACGTGCGCGTTCTGCCAAAAGCACCATTTGCATGCACATCTTGTGGTTTTGAAGAAAACTTCATTCGCGTCTACCAAAAGATGCATGTGCATGCTTAAAACGCGTTTTCGCACAAATCCGTGCGCGGGTGCTAAAAAGAGCAGCATCGGCATGCTTAGCACGTCGTTTGGTAGAAATCCACGTGCGCGTTCTGCCAAAAGCACCATTTGCACGCACATCTTGTGGTTTTGCAGAGAACTTCATCCGCGTCTACCAAAAGATGCATGTGCATGCTTAAAACGCGTTTTCGCACAAATCCGTGCGCAGGTGCTAAAAAGAGCAGCATCGGCATGCTTAGCACGTCGTTTGGTAGAAATCCACGTGCGCGTTCTGCCAAAAGCACCATTTGCATGCACATCTTGTGGTTTTTCAGAAAACTTCATCCGCGTCTACGAAAAGATGCATGTGCATGCTTAAAACGCGTTTTCGCACAAATCCGTGCGCGGGTGCTAAAAAGAGCAGCATCGGCACGCTTAGCACGTCGTTTGGTAGAAATCCACGTGCGCGTTCTGCCAAAAGCCCCATTTGCATGCACATCTTGTGGTTTTGCAGAAAACTTCATCCGCGTCTACCAAAAGATGCATGTGCATGCTTAAAACGCGTTTTCGCACAAATCCGTGCGCGGGTGCTAAAAAGAGCAGCATCGGCATGCTTAGCACGTCGTTTGGTAGAAATCCACGTGGGCGTTCTGCCAAAAGCACCATTTGCATGCACATCTTGTGGTTTTGCAGAAAACTTCATCAGCGTCTACCAAAAGATGCATGTGCATGCTTAAAACGCGTTTTCGCACAAATCCGTGCGCGGGTGCTAAAAAGAACAGCATCGGCATGCTTAGCACGTCGTTTGGTAGAAATCCACGTGCGCGTTCTGCCAAAAGCACCATTTGCATGCACATCTTGTGGTTTTGCAGAAAACTTCATCCGCGTCTACCAAAAGATGCATGTGCATGCTTAAAACGCGTTTTCGCACAAATCCGTGCGCGGCTGCTAAAAAGAGCAGCATCGGCATGCTTAGCACGTCGTTTGGTAGAAATCCACGTGCGCGTTCTGCCAAAAGCACCATTTGCATGCACATCTTGTGGTTTTGCAGAAAACTTCATCCGCGTCTACCAAAAGATGCATGTGCATGCTTAAAACGCGTTTTCGCACAAATCCGTGCGCGGGTGCTAAAAAGAGCAACATCGGCATGCTTAGCACGTCGTTTGGTAGAAATCCACGTGCGCGTTCTGCCAAAAGCACCCTTTGCATGCACATCTTGTGGTTTTGCAGAAAACTTCATCCGCATCTACCAAAAGATGCATGTGCATGCTTAAAACGCGTTTTCGCACAAATCCGTGCGCGGGTGCTAAAAAGAGCAGCATCGGCATGCTTAGCACGTCGTTTGGTAGAAATCCACGTGCGCGTTCTGCCAAAAGCACAATTTGCATGCACATCTTGTGGTTTTGCAGAAAACTTCATCCGCGTCTACCAAAAGATGCATGTGCATGCTTAAAACGCGTTTTCGCACAAATCCGTGCGCGGGTGCTAAAAAGAGCAGCATCGGCATGCTTAGCACGTCGTTTGGTAGAAATCCACGTGCGCGTTCTGCCAAAAGCACCATTTGCATGCACATCTTGTGCTTTTGCAGAAAACTTCATCCGCGTCTACCAAAAGATGCATGTGCATGCTTAAAACGCGTTTTCGCACAACAAATCCGTGCGCGGGTGCTAAAAAGAGCAGCATCGGCAAGCCTAGCACGTCGTTTGGTAGAAATCCACGTGCGCGTTCTGCCAAAAGCACCATTTGCATGCACATCTTGTGGTTTTGCAGAAGAAAACTTCATTCGCGTCTACAAAAGATGCATGTGCATGCTTAAAACGCGTTTTCGCACAAATCCTGTGCGCGGGTGCTAAAAAGAGCAGCATCGGCATGCTTAGCACGTCGTTTGGTAGAAATCCACGTGCGCGTTCTGCCAAAAGCACCATTTGCACGCACATCTTGTGGTTTTTGCAGAGAACTGCATCCGCGTCTACGAAAGATGCATGTGCATGCTTAAAACGCGTTTTCGCACAAATCGCGTGCGCGGGTGCTAAAAAGAGCAGCATCGGCACGCTTAGCACGTCGTTTGGTAGAAATCCACGTGCGCGTTCTGCCAAAAGCCCCATTTGCATGCACATCTTGTGGTTTTGCAGAAAACTTCATCCGCGTCTACCAAAAGATGCATGTGCATGCTTAAAACGCGGTTTCGCACAAATCCGTGCGCGGGTGCTAAAAAGAGCAGCATCGGCATGCTTAGCACGTCGTTTGGTAGAAATCCACGTGCGCGTTCTGCCAAAAGCACCATTTGCATGCACCTCTTGTGGTTTTGCAGAAAACTTCATCCGGCGTCTACCAAAAGATGCATGTGCATGCTTAAAACGCGTTTTCGCACAAATCCGTGCGCGGGTGCTAAAAAGAGCAGCATCGGCATGCTTAGCACGTCGTTTGGTAGAAATTCACGTGCGCGTTCTGCCAAAAGCACCCTTTGCATGCACATCTTGTGGTTTTGCAGAAAACTTCATCCGCGTCTACCAAAAGATGCATGTGCATGCTTAAAACGCGTTTTCGCACAAATCCGTGCGCGGGTGCTAAAAAGAGCAGCATCGGCATGCTTAGCACGTCGTTTGGTAGAAATGCACGTGCGCGTTCTGCCAAAAGCACAATTTGCATGCACATCTTGTGGTTTTGCAGAAAACTTCATTCGCGTCTACCAAAAGATGCATCTGCATGCTTAAAACGCGTTTTCGCACAAATCCGTGCGCGGGGTGCTAAAAGAGCAGCATCGGCATGCTTAGCACGTCGTTTGGTAGAAATCCACGGTGCGCGTTCTGCCAAAAGCACCATTTGCATGCACATCTTGTGGTTTTGCAGAAAACTTCATCCGCGTCTACCAAAAGATGCATGTGCATGCTTAAAATGCGTTTTCGCACAAATCCGTGCGCGGGTGCTAAAAAGAGCAGCATCGGCATTTAGCACGTCGTTTGTAGTAACTCCACGTGGGCGTTCTGCCAAAAGCACCATTTGCATGCACATCTTGTGGTTTTGCAGAAAACTTCATCCGCGTCTACCAAAAGATGCATGTGCATGCTTAAAACGCGTTTTCGCACAAATCCGTGCGCGGGTGCTAAAAAGAGCAGCATCGGCATGCTTAGCACGTCGTTTGGTAGAAATCCACGTGCGCGTTCTGCCAAAAGCACCATTTGCATGCACATCTTGTGGTTTTGCAGAAAACTTCATCCGCGTCTACCAAAAGATGCATGTGCATGCTTAAACGCGTTTTCGCACAAATCCGTGCGCGTGGTGCTAAAAAGAGCAGCATCGGCATGCTTAGCACGTCGTTTGGTAGAAATCCACGTGCGCGTTATGCCAAAAAGCACCCTTTGCATGCACATCTTGTGGTTTTGCAGAAAACTTCATCCGCGTCTACCAAAAGATGCATGTGCATGCTATAAAACGCGTTTTCGCACAAATCCGTGCGCGGGTGCTAAAAAGAGCAGCATCGGCATGCTTAGCACGTCCGTTTGGTAGAAATCCACGTGCGCGTTCTGCCAAAAGCACAATTTGCATGCACATCTTGTGGTTTTGCAGAAAAACTTCATTCGCGTCTACCAAAAGATGCATTTGCATGCTTAAAACGCGTTGTCGCACAAATCCGTGCGCGGGTGCTAAAAAGAGCAGCATCGGCATGCTTAGCACGTCGTTTGGTAGAAATCCACGTGCGCGTTTTGCCAAAAGCACCATTTGCATGCACATCTTGTGGTTTTGCAGAAAACTTCATCCGCGTCTACCAAGAGATGCATGTGCATGCTTAAAATGCGTTCTTTCGCACAAATCCGTGCGCGGGTGCTAAAAAGAGCAGCGTCGGCATGCTTAGCACGTCGTTTGGTAGAAATCCACGTGCGCGTTCTGCCAAAAGCACCATTTGCATGCACATCTTGTGGTTTTGCAGAAAACTTCATCCGCGTCTACCAAAAGATGCATGTGCATGCTTAAAACGCGTTTTCGCACAAATCCGTGCGCGGGTGCTAAAAAGAGCAGCATCGGCATTTAGCACGTCGTTTGGTAGAAATCCACGTGCGCGTTCTGCCAAAAGCACATTTGCATGCACATCTTGTGGTTTTGCAGAAAACTTCATCCGCGTCTACCAAAAGATGCATGTGCATGCTTAAAACGCGTTTTCGCACAAATCCGTGCGCGGGTGCTAAAAAGAGCAGCATCGGCATGCCTAGCACGTCGTTTGGTAGAAATCCACGTGCGCGTTCTGCCAAAAGCACCATTTGCATGCACATCTTGTGGTTTTGCAGAAAACTTCATTCGCGTCTACCAAAAGATGCATGTGCATGCTTAAAACGCAATTTTCGCACAAATCCGTGCGCGGGTGCTAAAAGAGCAGCATCGGCATGCTTAACACGTCGTTTGGTAGAAATCCACGTGCGCGTTCTGCCAAAAGCACCATTTGCAGGCACATCTTGTGGTTTTGCACAGAACTTCATCCGCGTCTACCAAAAGATGCATGTGCATGCTTAAAACGCGTTTTCGCACAAATCCGTGCGCGGGTGCTAAAAAGAGCAGCATCGGCATGCTTAGCACGTCGTTTGGTAGAAATCCACGTGCGCGTTCTGCCAAAAGCACCCTTTGCATGCACATCTTGTGGTTTTGCAGAAAACTTCATCCGCGTCTACTAAAAGATGCGTGTGCATGCTTAAAACGCGTTTTCGCACAAATCCGTGCGCGGGTGCTAAAAAGAGCAGCATCGGCATGCTTAGCACGTCGTTTGGTAGAAATCCACGTGCGCTTTCTGCCAAAAGCACAATTTGCATGCACATCTTGTGGTTTTGCAGAAAACTTCATTCGCGTCTACCAAAAGATGCATCTGCATGCTTAAAAACGCGTTTTCGCACAAATCCGTGCGCGGGTGCTAAAAAGAGCAGCATCGGCATGCTTAGCACGTCGTTTGGTAGAAATCCACGTGCGCGTTCTGCCAAAAGCACCATTTGCATGCACATCTTGTGGTTTTGCAGAAAACTTCATCCGCGGCATGTGCATGCTTAAAACGCGTTTTCGCACAAATCCGTGCGCGGGTGCTAAAAAGAGCAGCATCGGCATGCTTAGCACGTCGTTTGGTAGAAATCCACGTGCGCGTTCTGCCAAAAGCACCATTTGCATGCACATCTTGTGGTTTTGCAGAAAACTTCATCCGCGTCTACCAAAAGATGCATGTGCATGCTTAAAACGCGTTTTCGCACAAATCCGTGCGCGGGTGCTAAAAAGAGCAGCATCGGCATGCTTAGCACGTCGTTTGGTAGAAATCCACGTGCGCGTTATGCCAAAAGCACCCTTTGCATGCACATCTTGTGGTTTTGCAGAAAACTTCATCCGCGTCTACCAAAAGATGCATGTGCATGCTTAAAACGCGTTTTCGCACAAATCCGTGCGCGGGTGCTAAAAAGAGCAGCATCGGCATGCTTAGCACGTCGTTTGGTAGAAATCCACGTGCGCGTTCTGCCAAAAGCACAATTTGCATGCACATCTTGTGGTTTTGCAGAAAACTTCATTCGCGTCTACCAAAAGATGCATCTGCATGCTTAAAACGCGTTTTTCGCACAAATCCGTGCGCGGGTGCTAAAAAGAGCAGCATCGGCATGCTTAGCACGTCGTTTGGTAGAAATCCACGTGCGCGTTCTGCCAAAAGCACCATTTGCATGCACATCTTGTGGTTTTGCAGAAAACTTCATCCGCGTCTACCAAAAGATGCATGTGCATGCTTAAAATGCGTTTTCGCCCAAATCCGTGCGCGGGTGCTAAAAAGAGCAGCGTCGGCATGCTTAGCACGTCGTTTGGTAGAAATCCACGTGCGCGTTCTGCCAAAAGCACCATTTGCATGCACATCTTGTGGTTTTGCAGAAAACTTCATCCGCGTCTACCA